>NC_057797.1:29187624-29191388 GCF_018294505.1 Triticum aestivum | reverse complement strand
TCTAACTTAAGCCAGTTTTTTAAAAAATGTGATTTTTCAACCACCTCCAAATCACACAAACTTTCTTGAACATGGTGACCCACATGTGCCAATCATGGCTATGAAAGAAAATTTGGAAAAAGAATTACTTACAATGCCTCCCTGAGGTATAGATCGATGTTTTGACCGGTCAGTCTAGAGGGCATTATAAATAAATAAAAAATTCAAAAAAATATAAAACCTTTGGAACCCACCTTCGTTTATGCAATAGATCATGTGTGCCAAAGTTGAGGTCATTTGGAGGTGGTCGAAAAAATGACCGCATTCTCGAGGGGCCATTTGGTCTAACTTAAGCCCGTTTTTGAAAAAATGACTTGAAGGTCAAAACATTAACTTGTCATATATGCAAAAAAATATGTGTATGGAACGCAAGTGAGCATGTGTATAATTTATTGTGTGATTTCAAGATCAAATCAATACACAATGGCAATATGCCAAAAAAATTGCCCACCTACCAGAGCAGGAGAATTCATACTCCACGGCCTGCATACGACTAGGAACCCTGTGGTGCATGGGCCAGGATGCAGGCCCGTGGTGCAGATTATCTCTGCTGCTAGTAGGGCCCACGGGGCAGAAGGGATGAGAGTTAGGCAATGTACTGCCTGCAATTGATAGGAGCTTGAGAGGGGAGTCGCAGCCGGGTATATAAACCGGTGCGGCGCTTCCTCGCTTGGAGAGGTGGGACTAAACTCCCACCACCCAACGGCTGTGCGCTGCGATGTGCCTTGTGCGGCTCCGCCTTGGGCCCAATTCGGGTGGGCTGGCCCAGGGCAGCCTTACTTCGCTCGCTGATACGTTTTAAATTTTCTTTGTTTCTTTTCTTGTTTATATTTGTAATATTTAAAATCAAGTCTCTTTTTTTCTACATTATTTCTAACAGTGTTTACTAAAATTTAAAACATATGCCAAATTCTGTTGTGTTTTATTTCATTTGTTTGTACTCTTTTGTATATTGATACTATTTACGCAATATGAACTACAATGTTGTGTTTTAGTTCAATTCTTCATTCCAATATTTCTTATCTTTATTCTTTTTTAAATATTTTTAGTTTGTAAGATAAAATGTTCTGTTTTATTTCACTTATTCATTGTAAGATTTGTTCTCTTCTTAATATTTGAAATATTTCCAAAATGTAAGATAATATGTTGTCTTTTATTGCACTTATTCATTCAAATTTTTTCTTCTGTTTTCTATATTCTGCTCTTTTCTTTGTTCTGACAGTTATAAATTTAAATAATGTATGATATATTGTTCTCTCATATTTCACTTTTCATGGTTGTCTTTCCTAATTATAAATTTTATTTTCTATTTCATACTTGAAATATTATTAAATCAAATATAGTTGGGACAATCGCATGTATGCCTCCACTTGCACCATGTACTACAAGCAGGTTCTTCTTCTCGGTCTCACCAATTGATACAAACTTTTATGCACACCCTACGATGACCATAGCAAGCATGCCTGGCAACTACCGTTCATTTCGGACACTCTATGCATCTTGCATGCATGTGGTAGTAGAATTCATACACCACGGCCTCATTTTTGTTGAAATCCAATTAATATCCATGTGTATTACATGTAAGTGAGCATGTGTAAAATTTATTAGATGACTTGAAGGTCAAAACATTAACTTGTCATGGTTGCACAAAAAAATTGTGTATTGAATGCAAGTGAGCATGTGTATAATTTAGTGTGTGATTTGAAGATCAATACACATGGCAATATGCCAAAAAAAAGTGCCCACCTACCAGAGCAGGAGAATTCATACTCCACGGCCTGCATACGACTAGGAACCCTGCGTTGCATGGGCTAGGATGCAGGCCCGTGGTGCATATTATCTCTGCTGCTAGTAGGCCCCACAGGGCAGAGGGAACAAGAGTTAGGCAATGTACTGCCTGCAATTGATAGGAGCTTGAGACGGGAGTCGCAACTGGGTATATAAACCGGTGCAGCGCTCCCTCGCTTGGCGAGGTGGGATTAAACTCCCTCCACCCAACGGCTGTGCGCTGCGATGTGCCCTGCGCGGCTCCGCCTTGGGCCCAATTCGGGCGGGCTGGCCCAGGGCAGCCTTACTCCGCTCGCTGATACGTTTTAAATTTTCTTTGTTTCTTTTCTTGTTTATATTTGTAATATTTAAAATCAAGTCTCTTTTTTTCTATATTATTTCTAACAGTGTTTACTAAAATTTAAAAAATATGCCAAATTCTGTTGTGTTTTATTTCATTTGTTCGTTCTATTTTGTATATTGATAATATTCACGAAATATAAACTAAAATGGTGTGTTTCATTTTAATTATTAATTCTAATATTTCTTATCTTTATTATTTTTCAAATATTTTTAATTTGTAAGATAAAATGTTCTGTTTTATTTCACTTCTTCATTCTAATATTTGTTCTCTTCTTTATATTCGAAATATTTCCAAAATGTAATTGATAATATGTTAAGTTCTATTGCACTTCTTCATTATTTCAATTCTTCATTCCAAATTATAAATTTTATTTTCTGTTTGAAACTTCAAATATTATTAAATCAAATGTAGTTGGGACAGTCGCATGCATACCTCCACATGCACTATGTACTAGGAGCAGATTTATCTTCTCGGTCTCACCAATTCAGACCAAACTGTATGCAAACCCTAGGATGACCATGGCAAGCATGCATGACGAGTATCGTTCATTTCCAAAACTGGATGCATTTTCTAGGGTTTTTCCGTTGACAAAACCCTACAACACTGCCCCCATGTGACACAACGTGTTTTTTGTGTCTGAAATCGTGCACACCTTGCCTGGGGGGGAGGGGGCACATTGGCCATCCTCACATGCTCCCAAAAGTTGGGGTCATCTCATGCATGCCCCCACATGCACTATCTACAAGCAGGACCATTCGGGTCTGCTAGAGATCAGGTCTGAAATTGGTTTTCCTTGACGGTCCCACCAAATGGTCCCAAACTTCATGCATACCCTACGATGACCATGGCATGCATGCGTGACAAGTATCGTTCATTTGCGACACTCGGTGCATTTTCTAGGGTTTTCTAGCGACAAAACATTACAACAATACCCCCACGTTACGCAACGTGCGTTTTGTGTCCGAATTCGTGCACACCTTGCCTGGGGGACCACATTGGCCAAGCCCACAAGCTCCCAAAAGTTGGGGTCATCTCATGCATGCTTCCACATGCACCATGTACAAGCAGGACCATTCGGGTCTGCCGGAGGTCAGGTTTGAAATTGGTTTATGCGTAACCTACGATCTCACGAAATGATCCCAAACTTAATCCGTAACCTACGATGACCATGGCATGCATGCATGACAAGTATCGTTCATTTCCGACACTCGAAGCATGTATAATATTGTAGAAATGATAGAGATACTATAAATATTGTTGAACATATACAAGTATACAATAACTAATACGTGTCACAAAGAGTTTTTTTAGGGATGAACCAATGATATTTATTTTGAGGGAAGAAACAATAAAGGTAGGTGGGCCGGCCAAGACCGCAAATAAGTGTCGGATCCATATTGTGGAGCCCACAACGCTGCGCTTTCCATGCACGTCGATCACACGCACGTTGATCACGGGAGTAGTTGCCGTTCTGTTACACAATTCTGGGATCGTGCTAATCCATATGTTCCTAATCCTACGATTGAGGAGCACGTTCAGCCTCGCTTCAACGGAGGAAAATATAGATCGCGAGATTGTCCACAGGGAAGTTACG
>NC_057797.1:29173232-29187614 GCF_018294505.1 Triticum aestivum | reverse complement strand
GGCATGCATGCGTGACAAGTATCGTTCATTTGCGACACTCGGTGCATTTTCTAGGGTTTTCTAGCGACAAAACATTACAACAATACCCCCACGTTACGCAACGTGCGTTTTGTGTCCCAATTCGTGCACACCTTGCCTGGGGGACCACATTGGCCAAGCCCACAAGCTCCCAAAAGTTGGGGTCATCTCATGCATGCTTCCACATGCACCATGTACAAGCAGGACCATTCGGGTCTGCCGGAGGTCAGGTTTGAAATTGGTTTATGCGTAACCTACGATCTCACGAAATGATCCCAAACTTAATCCGTAACCTACGATGACCATGGCATGCATGCATGACAAGTATCGTTCATTTCCGACACTCGAAGCATGTATAATATTGTAGAAATGATAGAGATACTATAAATATTGTTGAACATATACAAGTATACAATAACTAATACGTGTCACAAAGAGTTTTTTTAGGGATGAACCAATGATATTTATTTTGAGGGAAGAAACAATAAAGGTAGGTGGGCCGGCCAAGACCGCAAATAAGTGTCGGATCCATATTGTGGAGCCCACAACGCTGCGCTTTCCATGCACGTCGATCACACGCACGTTGATCACGGGAGTAGTTGCCGTTCTGTTACACAATTCTGGGATCGTGCTAATCCATATGTTCCTAATCCTACGATTGAGGAGCACGTTCAGCCTCGCTTCAACGGAGGAAAATATAGATCGCGAGATTGTCCACAGGGAAGTTACGACGACATAGGCGTCGACCTCGTATATAATCTCCTCCTCCTCGCACACGTCGTCGACTAGATCGACTCCTGCCGGCGAGGCGTCGACATCTCTGACCTTGACGAACTACGTCGAGAACGCATCGCCGACTTCTTTCATCTTCGTCGACCGATCAAGTAAATTGTGCTCCTTCCCTCGCGCTTTCATAGCAAGCTACTTCCTCCGTCTCGTTGCTTTGATGGACTTAGGTTTACCACGTATTTTCAACTAGTATGAACTGGACTAAATGCGTTCTGACCAGATGGCGTAGATGAAATCATTCTTTGGTTCTTCCATAGCATGGTAGAATAAGATGTTGTTTCTCGAGAAGCATGATGCAATACATTTTTGTCACAAGACCCAAATATATTTTCGTCACACGATCCAATTATATTGTTGTGCACATAGAACATTAAAGAGTTATTAACATTAGATGTTGATGAACCTCAAATAGGTACCATTGCTATAGACTCTAGTTTATTTACAGGTGAACAATTTGTCACCCTTTTAGTAAGACAACTAGACAAATAAGTAACAGTTTACCATATTAAATTTATTGATTATATAATTTAAATGATACTCAAAGAACTTGATCAGATGCAAGTAAATTCAATTACCAATTGTAGTTATTTTTTATTGCCTCATGTCAGCACACACTTGGCTGCATGTTGCAGTATACATGGTGATAGTATTGTATTTCCATTAGTGTTATTTTTGCATTAGTGTTAGCTACTACCAGAAAGTTTTATATTTTTGCATGCCTATTGTTATTTTTGCTTTAGTGTTAGCTAATGTCACGAAGTTATATATTTTCTTTCAACAGGATGGACGAGTTGAATGGAGAAATAGTATGCGCAGTTGAGAATTGCAGATCTATCGAGCGTCAACGCGCTAGACTGGCTGATACATCATTGCGCAGCATGCTGCAAATACCATCTATTAGGATGCGTACCCTGCTGATTAGGTATATGATTGAGAATTTTCAGGCCAGCACGGGCAAATTCATTATACAAGAGCAGGTTGGGGAGGTGACTCTCGGTGCGGTCGACGTCGAGTGCATCTTTAACCTCGAGAACCAAGGACTGTCCGCTTCGTACATTCTGACTGAAGAAGGCGAGGACATGAAGGAGCGGGTGCCGCCACAATTTCTCAGTAAGACGTCATAAAACATAGTGATAGATAATCTCATTGAGGACATAATTAAAAGTAAAGTCACCGATGACGATTTCCTTCGCAAAGTAGTGTTGGTCCTGTTAGGAACAATTATTGCTCCCATGTCGAGCAAGATTGTGCCAAAGCAGTACTACACTTTGGTCTATGATGTGAAACGTATTTCAAAGATTAATTGGAATGCCTTCACCATGCGTGTTCTCCTTGATTGCCTTCGCATAGTGAAGAAAGGCAAACACCTCCGCCAATGGCCGAAAGGCAATTTGGCTCTCTTGCAGGTACACATATCAAACCTGTTGCATAATGTCAATTATCATATCATTGCAAATTTTATGTGATGTATTTTACTAACTCTAAATCCTTATATTTTTTTGTAGTACTTGTACTGGGAGAAGGTGCAACCGGTCGAAGGAGAATGCGCCTATAATCCCAACTTGTCCATACAACCTCTTATGAGGAACTGGACAGAAGGCGCAGCCACTAGGAGAGATAGGTTCGACTATGATAATGGGCGCGGCCGTGGTAACGTAAGGGTAAGTCATTGTATTTCGTCTTTATTAAATGTTTTGTAACTTAATACTATTTATTTTTTATTCATCACATGTACTTCAATATCGCATGCAGATCGAAAATAATATCACCCAGGAGTGTAGGGCTCAGGAGCCCAACATCCCAAATAATGCGCCTACCATAAAGCCAAAAACCAAGCCTGCAACTGGAAACGCAAAGAAGTCGACGTCAGCCGCATTGTCGGAAGATTTGATGGAGCTTCTAATGAAGCAGTGCATGGACTTCATACACACCGAGATGAGGCAAATCCCTGATCAAGTAGCTGAGGTATCACACCCAAACTTTATACTTTACAGTATGTTTCCTGTTTTAAACCATCCTACCATTACTAAGTTTATATTTCTATTGCAGAGGTTGTTCGAGAAGTTGAACAAAGAAGGTGTCATGTACAAGCCGGCTGCTGTCGTGCCATCCGCGGAGAATGATCCGGACGAAGTGGATTCGTTCGAGAATGGTCCATATGAAAAGAAGGAATTCGTGTACAAGGAAGACATGGACAGTGATGGAGAGCCAATCATTGACATGACGCAGCCTGAAGTGCTTCCCGACCATAAAACCGTACCTGAGGTACTATGTATTTATCTTTCTGTATATAATTTTCTCGTTTAATTTTTTTCGTCCAGAAATGTTCACATGATTTAGTTTGCGAAACAGAAAACCCCATCGAAGCTGAAAGGACACAAGGAAGCTTCACCTGTTAATCGTAATGATGTATGTGGGGGTACACCGGAAAACCCTTGGGTGGTTGGTACTTCTACTCTAGCACCTTCATCGGACATAGACATTTGTCCATCTTCTGTCAGCAAGTTCATGGCTAAGGCGAATGGAAAAAAGGGTGGAACAATCGATAAGGATGAGGAGGTTATGTCCGGTAAGCGGAAGCGGACCGTTCCCAAGAAATTTGAATCCCCCTACGCACTTGACAAGCCTAGCAGGCGTACCAGCCATGGTCAGAGAACCTCTGGTACTAGTACTGCTACTAGAGGTATCGTAACTAACATTCTTAATTTTTTTATTTACTACCAATGCATATGATCACCATTGTTGATGTTCATATTATTTCATGCAGCTCTATTTTTGAACAATAATGTGCCGGAGGTTGTGGCAGATGAGTTGACGCTGGAAATAATTGATGCAGCTATTTAATTTGTCGAGTTAGCTGCTAGCACTGAGAAGAACAAGAACAAAAAAAATTACTATAGTAAAGGGCGTGGCATAACTCTGAGTTCCGAAAGGATTCTACCGGTACTAGCTCATAGATGGATGTCGGACGATGTAAGTACTACTTGCATGTCCTGTTTTTAAAATGCTCAATAATCTATGTCTCAACTTTCAACATGTAATGCGCTGATATTCTATGTAGGTTATTGATGCTTATATGGGACATTTGGAGCTGCGTGTTGGTCATGATCGTTATCTCTGTCCAGTGTGGAGGTCCAAATTCCTTGTAGATCGTGCTATTGCACATGACGATCCATTGCCATCGAGCTGCAACATGGATAGTGCTCTGACCAAAGCTGGAGCAGTTAATAGAGTCACGAAAGAGTATACTGTGCGTGATAAGGTACGTAATGTTTGTGATTCATCACTACATGATAGTTCATCGAGTATTTATTTTGATCCGTAATAGTTTTTGCACTTTGACGAGGCCACACGCGTGGTTGACCAACATCTCCGTGCTGGGGAACCACCCGCACACCTCCGTCAACTGCGCGCGCCACCCCTCGTCATCGCCGGCGAGGTCCATCATTGCTCTCTGCCATCCGAGGCTTCTCTCCATGGAGGCGGCTGCAGCGGTCGCCGGTGAGGGTATTCTCGATCTACTGTAGGTGGGGATAAGAGGGGAGTTCGAACCGGCGCCCGTGGGAGGTGGGTGAGTGTGGTGGGGAGGAGAGTGGTACAGTTACTTATTTAATGGCATTTAGGACGTGGGCAGGGGAAATGTACAATAATATTCTTTCTACCTCCCGCCCCGGCCATTACACAGCCCCGGTCATTACACGGTAAAGAATTTTTTTGATTTTTGTTTATAGGGAAACATCTTACTTTATTTAAACAAAGACTGGGATCTCGTCTGCTAATACACTAAGGATACAATCACGGGGCCAAAGCCTCCAAACCAAATAAACACAAGCGCCTACAGCTACCTTAGCCGAAGTATGAGCCGGCCGATTAACACAGTAAATAATTGAAGCAAGTGTTCTACTCTTGTTCCTTCTCCACTTTTCTGCACCTGATAGAAGACAAGCTAAGTTAATGAATGATACAAACTTTAATAATCCACAATGCATACAAACACTTGCTTCTGATTTTGTTTGCATTTCTTGCTACGTCTTGTGTGGCCTACCAATTTGCAAGCGCCGCACCGGGTTTCCAACTCATCAAAAGAGAGTGATGTACCATTTTTCGAGACAAGGCGGCTCTCATCTGCCTTTGTTGCACCTTTGCTTGACACTTTCATAGGATCTTTAACCTCAATCATGTTGCCTTCACCATCGTCCACATATTCAACTGCACACTTACTGATGTCGTTTGTTTGCTTCAACAAATTTTCCTGTAGCAGATCATACTCATGACTCTTAGCTATCACAGCCTTCAAACTCTCCTATAACTGATCCCACAAAGTAGGGTGTTTGCATGCCGCATGCATAGCTTCAGACGCTAACACACTGACCTGGCTATATTTCATTCTTTCCCCGGCCCCAGTCCAACCAAATCCCAACAGATCGCTTGTGCGCCTCGCGGGCAGTCCCAACCTTGCTTCTTTCGTGAACCGAATAAGAACTAAACACTTTGGTATTTCAGATATGTTCAAGTGCTTCAGTACATGGAATATGTGCTTGCAAGGTAGACCCTTTCGAATCATTCTTCTGCGGCTGCACCTTATAGTTTCTGCGGAATTTACTGGTGTATACTCCACCCAAAACGGCGCTTCCGGTTATTCTTCCAGGCCACGATGTACTGCTGTGATCCGTCTCCCAGCTTAATTTCTACAATCTCCATGCCGTCAATTTTTCTAAGATCATCTTGCAACATATAGAAGTTTGCTGGAGTGAAGACGTGAGAAGCAGCTATCTCAAGTTCCCTCGAGCTAGTAACTGGCACCGGTAAACTCTGTGAGGTCGTGCAGTCATCTCGCGCCTCATTTTCACGGATACGCACAACGGCGTTCTCATAGTGCAAAATCATATCCACCAGGGTCATTTCACCGTCTAGGTGGAGGTGAAGGCATGAGTTCAGGCTTTCACTCCGCTGGTTGCTTTTCATGCCAAGCCAAAACCCCTCAGTTAGATATGCCGCAGCCCACAGTCTCCTCTTCTTATACATCCGCCTCAACCATGTTACAGTTTTTTCCGACTGCCATCTTTTGGAAAATGCGTGCCATCTCTCCTCAAACGTTGATGTGGACGTGCTGTAGTACAGAAGAGTTCGGAACTCTTCAAGGACTTGTGACTAAGGTGAATCTTCATATTTTTCTCTATGTGCCACGTACATATACGGTGCCACACGTCTGGCAAGACTTCGCGAATTACCTTGATCATCGCAGCGTCGGCGTCTGTGATAACACTCTTAGGAATCTTTTGACACATGGACCTCAAAAACGTCTGCAGAAGCCACACGTATGTCTCCTCGGTCTCGTCTGAAACTATGGCACAACCAAAAACAGTGGTCTTCTGGTGATTGTTAAGACCAACAAAAGGTATAAATGGCATACCATAGCGGTTCATCTTGTACGTGCTGTCAAATACAAGCACGTCGCCGAAGTCCTCATAGTCATGACGAGACTGGGAGTCGCACCAGAACATCCTATTCAAATGTCCTTCCTTATCTAGCCTGTACTCGAAAAAGAAGCTAGGATCCCTCTGTTTCCTACTGGCCATGATGCCTATGGCTGTGGCAGCATCACCTTTTGAAAGCAGCTTCCTCTTCTCCTTGGCGCAAAGGTTGTATATTTCACGCCTGGTAAAACCAACACCGCCGTACCATACATGCTTGCTGATGAAGCAATCCATCATGTCGTGAATTCTAATCCCTGTAGCTCCCATGGACATTATCTCATGCTTCTGGTACTCTTTGATTTTTCTGTGGGACCAAAGAATAGGTACCTCGTCCGGTCTTGCCAACATATGGCTATGCTTGTCCTCAAAACTTTCAACATACCAAACCCCACGCTTTTGGTCAAGCTTGACGGTCAGGTGTGCTTCGCAAAAGCAGCGTGTCTAGGGTCTGAGCCTACGGCTGTGTCCTTCCTCGGTTAGCAACTTACTGTCACGTTTCCCTTGTCTTGAACAAACAAACCGCCTATAACGCATATGACGTGACTCTGTTTTGCTATACTTGACCTTATTCTTTCTAATGCTGAAACCATTATCTCTAGCATAGCTGTTGTAGAAATCATACGCAGCATCGTGAGACGTAAAGGTCATTTCCATTATCTGCATGAACATATCCCTCTTATCATCTGCACTGGAAGTATCTTGGACATTCTTTGCACCATCATCTTGTGTCACCTACACAATCAAACCACAACCATGAAAACGGATTTCTATGATTTAACATTACTTACTTCCATAGAACATTGATTACACACATACCTCACTCATGATGACCAACGACTCGGACTCCCCAGAACCAGGTGCATCTAATGATTCATCGTTAAGGCCGTTAAGGCATGTCTCCGCGTCGGATTCACCGTAATAGTCGTACGCATTATGACATTCGAAAATGAACTGAATAATACAACATAAATGCATAATTACTTATCATATAATATTCCAGAAGAAATTCGATTTGCATGCCAACAAAATTTTTCACTTACGTACCTGACTAATGTAATCTTCATTCGAGAGCTCCGAGTTGTTTTCCTGATCATCATCAAGCTCATTGATCTATAAATTTTCAACACAAAGAATTAATGTTGTCGGATGCCACCAAAAATTTACAACATGACAATGCCACTCACATTAAGATCATCCCATTCGTTCCCATTCTCTGACCGATCTTCACAATCTGAATTTTCATCATCTGACCAATATTCTATCCAGTCTTTCATTAGTTCTCCATACTCCATGTCTACCATGATATCAGTGAACTCCTCTTCCGCCATTTCCTACAACCAATAATATGTATCATCACATGTGCAAACATTATCAATGATGAAATATAAAACACATAGGACACGATCACAGATGTTATGTAAACAACCGCAACCGAGGCCATTCAGATCTGCCAAACTTAGTAAGGAAGATGGCCACGGCACCCGTCGTGATCACTTTCAATCGCGAGGAACTGCACGATCTCAAAACCTAGCTAGATCTGTGATTACCTCTGCCGCCGGATACCTAGGTTAGCCGCCACATCAAATAACGATACTGGTGGTGCGCACAGCCGACGGCAACCGACGCTACGTGAACCCAGATCACGAGGAGCAGCACTACCGGAACAAAATCCACGATCGCATGCGCCGCCGGGTAGCTAGGTTAACCACTGCCACTGGCACGGCGGCCGTTCGTTCGTTGTTGCCGCGAGCGAGACTAGAGGGGGGACGCGGGATGCGGTACCTGTGCGCGATCGTTGGAGATTCATGACGTTGTCGCGCCCGCTGTCCGACGAGATCGCCGGCGACGAGATAGCCGCCGGTGGAGGTCTACTACTTATGGAGCTGCGTCAATGCTCGCGAGATTAATGGAGCTGCTCGCGTGAATGATTGGAATCGGCAGGTCTTACGTGGATGTGGGGTCGTATCTATGTTTTTTTTGGACCAGGGTACTGTACGTATACGGTCTGGGTTATACAGGGCTAGACAGGGCTTGGATCTGGGCTGTGGCGGGCCAGGAAAAAAAATTCGCGGGGACAAAAATACCCATCCGAAATTAGGTTAGAGGGGAGCACCGGAGCAGGGCTCACTCAAACAAAGAGAAACTGCGGCAACCTCGTGTCTCCCCCGCGGGAGACCCAAGGGGGAACCCTAGCCGCCCTCCTCCCGCCTCCACCTCTCCTCCCCGCCGTCAACAGCGCCACCGGGCAAAGCTTGGTCAGTTGTCCGGCGGCAGAGAGTCTCTCCCCCTTGTCCATCGTGGTTGGCGCGGGGCAGCCAGATCGAGCGGGGCGCCGGACTAGCGTGGGGCCGGGCGGCGCGGTAGGCGGGTTTCTTGGCTACGTCGTGCGTGGCACGGCGGCGGCGGCGGCCTGCTCGCAGCATGGTGACGGCTGCGTGGTGGGCAAGGTCGATGGTCGCGGGCGCTGCCGGGTTTAGATCAGATCCAATCTGGGTCTTGGGCTTGAACGTCGTCAGCCGCCGCGGAGTGGTGGTGGTTGTCGCTGACCACGCCGGATTGCTGGATTCGACGCCTGGAGATCTACGATGGATTCTTCTCGATCCTCGTTCAAGGTTGGTTGAACCCCATGGCTCTCTCATCTCTGTAGGTTCTGGTTCGTGGTCCGTTGCCGGATCCGGAGACGACAGAGTTTTGGTGGTATAGGATGGGGACTGTAGGAAATTTTGATCGGTTTGTTCGGTCCGGCGTCGGCGATGTCTCTCGGCGCTGTTACCCTCCGTGGAGGCGATGTCGAGGTCTCTCCTATCCACCACCGAACCCCTCCCGGACGAAAGTCCGGTGGCAGCGTCCTTTCCGTCGTACCCTCGATGGAGGCGCCGTCTTGGGAGGTTCTACTGTTCGGCGGAGAGATGATGTGGGTGATGGACCTTGGCTTCACCTTGAGTAAGACAAAGCCAAAACCGTTGGCAGTTTCCCTAATGGAAATCGACTGGAACAAACACGTCTTGTTTCACAAAAATAAAAGTGTGCAAAGGTACCTAGCACCAGTATCAGCTGAGTATATGCATACCTTGATTTCCATTTGATGTGACCCATTCTGTATAAAACGTACTGAGAATTGAGACCTCTCCTCCTCTGCCTTCCCCGCCTCCCGCGCCGCATCTACGCGGGTGCCACCCCTCCCACCCCCCGCCAGCCACCGCGCCACTGCGGACATTCCATTGGCTCCGACGCAGTCCCTGACCACCAGGATTTGTGCCTCCTTGGCCCATCGACGGCGCACTACCGGTAGATCTGCGGCTACCACCGCCGGCGACTATGCCTTGCCATTGATTGGCCGTGTATCGGAACGCACTGCCCCGGCAAAGCCTCCGCGCCACATAAAGGTATTGATTCCCCCTCTAGCAACTCGGATCTCTCCCGCCGGCGGTTCGCCGGCAAAGACACGCCCGCCATCGCCTGGGCTCGGTGCTAGCCCAGTAGCTCGTCCGCTCACCGTTGCCAGTCGTAAAGTGAGATGACTGCCCGCGGTAGGTGGTGCGCCGAGTTTCTACCATGCTAGAACATCCCGGATGGGTGTTCTTCAAGTGCAAAAAAGGTGAGGTATGTGCTTCTTTTGAGTCGGTTGTTCACCGGCCGCCAGCAGAATTTTGGTAGCTCAATGTTTGCTCAAATTTGTGTGTAGGGTGGATGCAAATTTTGTATTGGGTAGAAGATTACATCGATCTATTGATAGTATGAAATTTGATAGATGTTCGTGCACTCATTGCTAGAATAGAGGCTAGAGATGAGACTAGATGTGAAGCAACGTCGAATTCTTCGGAATCAAAAAAGAAAGAAGTGTGCAAGGTCGAGAAGGCAATAGAGATAATCAACAATGAAGACATAGAGAAAATATTAATCCAACTTGCGGAAGCAGTTATGAAAGTTGGGTATCTTTTAAAGTGTCTAATTGTGGTTTTTGTTTTCTTTGGCCTTGCTCTCATAGCGAAGAATTGATGAATTATGTACTCCAATGTATCAAAATGCCGTTGAATGCAATAAAGAAGCAAAAAAATGTGTTTTGATGGCCGAAAATGAAATGCAAATGGAAGTACTTTTTACTCCGTTATGTATAAGGGATCGGTTAGATCCAGAGAAAACATAGTGGAGTAAAGATACTCTTGTAAGGGTTTACTATGCCGGATACTACGCTATTTTAAGGGGATTGGTTAGAAATGCCCTAAGGGTTATATCCGAAAACCACCTCCAAAACCGTTTTCGATAACGGTGGTTTCATGCCTAGGTTTCCATTTGATGCGCCGCTGTTTCTTCCATGTAGATCCTACCGGACCGCTTTTGTTTTCTTCCATCAAATCTAGCGAGGCATTCGCCAAAGCCCAACCAGACCCATCTTTGTTTAATGATGAGGTCTTGTCCAATCCAACGCAGCATCGATCACAGTACGGCGTTGTAGATGTAAACACGCAGATTTGACCTAAGACTTCCCTTAGATTCGTCGTGGCCCAGGTCTACTGGCACGTTGCAGCTAACTAATCACATGCCTTATTTAGTAGTAGTAGATTAATCATGGATCCACTTGTACATCTTAATTACCACGCGGCTTAATTACACGCCTGCGTGACTGAGCACTGATGCCACATGTGGCATGTGGTAGTGGGACGATATTATATGTAGACTGACACGTAGATATGAATCGACGCGCACAGAGCCAGACTGATCGATCGGCAGTATATATTACCACCATCGTATACACAGATAGCAAGAACACAAACGAGCAGCTGCTAGCTCTGGCTAATCTCTTCGATTCCACCTGTTTTCACTCCTCTTCGTCGACCCCACAAATTACTAATGGCGCGGTCATCTTCTCCTCTCGTCAACAAGGCTTCGCCCATCGAGCAGCGCCGCCTGCTCCGCGCTCGACGTTCATCAAAGCGTGTCACCGCTTTGAGCCCGGAGGCGCTCCTTGATGCCACCCTCCCTGGCGCCGAGCAACCTGTGCCGGTGGTGCAGCAGGATGCCGCCACGGCTCTGAAGCGAGATGCTACTCTCTCAGATGAGACCCTGGCGGTTCACGCCGGGGAGAAGATGGGGAAGAACGGCGCCATGGACACTGACTCGATCGCGACACCTATTGTG
The DNA here is from genome assembly GCF_018294505.1 of Triticum aestivum. Classification (NCBI taxonomy): domain Eukaryota; kingdom Viridiplantae; phylum Streptophyta; class Magnoliopsida; order Poales; family Poaceae; genus Triticum; species Triticum aestivum. The sequence goes on along the minus strand of NC_057797.1, from coordinate 29,176,191 downwards.
AGCGGCACGACGCACTGGTTCAAGAGCTCGGGCGACCTCATCGCGTTCAAGGAAGGCCGGCGCCACAGCTTCGAGTACGGCCGCTACGGCAACCCCACTGTGAAGGTCCTAGAGGACAAGATCAGTGCACTGGAGAGGGCCGAGTCGACGCTTGTCACGTCCTCGGGAATGAACGCCATCGTTGCCACGCTGCTTGCGCTCGTACTGCCCGGTGCCGGCCACGTGGTGACCACGACTGAGTGCTACAGCGAGGCACGCGCCTTCATCCGCGACAAGCTCTCCAAGATGGGCATCAAGGTGACATTCATCGAGCTGAACGACATGGACACGCTCAAGGCCGTTCTTGACCATGGCGACGTAAGTTAATTTCCATAACACATATATAATCAAGGGATCTATGAATGTATGTTGGTCGTTTCTGACTCTGAGATGCTTGGCTATGATGCAGGTGACACTCTTTTACACTGACTGTCCGACGAACCCCCACCTCAAGTGCATCGACATTAAGCTCGTCGCGGAGCTGTGTCACCGCAAAGGGGCTCTAGTGTGCATCGACAGCACCCTCGCCTCGCCCATCAATCAGAAGCCGCTCACCCTCGGGGCCGACATCGTCGTGCACTCTGCCACAAAGTACATTGCCGGCCATCACGACGTGAGTAGCTACCCTAGATCAGATGTATTTTCGTAGATCATACAATTACACTGCCATTTTGCTCCTTTACTTCCATGATCACTAGTAGTGTCAATGTAGTTTAAGACTTCTCATCGTGTCATTCCATTTCAGGTCATTGCAGGATGCATCAGTGGCTCGGATGCGCTCATCTCTAGGATCCGTGCGTGGCATCACGACCTCGGCGGCGCCATTAGTCCGGTATGTAGTATATATTAACTGTAGTACATATGTTAGCACTCATTCTTATTTAAGAAAACTAGATTTTAAAGCTTACCACTTGCACTGCAACTGAATTACTGCAGGATGCAGCCTACATGATCATACGCGGCCTCAAGACGATGGTGCTTCGCGTGGAAACACAAAACAGCACTGCATTGCGCATGGCGCGCTTGCTCGAGAACCATCCCAAGATTGAGCGGGTGTACTACCCTGGACTCATCAGCAGCCCATGGCACCACATCGCCAACAGCCAGATGACCGGTTGCGGTGGCGTCATCAGCTTCAAGGTGGCGTCAGACCTGCACGGCGTCATGAGGTTCATCGACGCATTGGAGATACCCTTCATTGCAACCTCTCTTGGCGGGTGTGAGAGTCTCGTGCAACAGCCGGCGGTCATGTCCTTCTGGTATGTGGCGCTCTAGGGTTTCTCTCGTTTGCAACTTAGAGGACGATTCACTATATATATTTATGGTCGACATTTTGACTTATATTGCATGGATTGTGTATTTATCAGGGGGGAGAATGATGAGGAGAAGGCCAAGAATGGGATCAAGGACAACTTGGTGAGGTTTAGCTTCGGGGTTGAGAAGTTTGAGGATCTCAGGGATGACATTCTCCAAGCCCTAGAGAAGATTTAGGATTATTCTTGATCCTAATTAATAGTGTAACAATTTTGACAAGCTAGCTTTATAGAAACCCTTTTTGTGCATATGGTAGGTAGTCAATTTGTGCTGAAATCCTAAGCAATGGTAATTAGTATGTATTATTTTATTTCTTGAATAAAGAACATCAAATTTGATGATAAGAAATATGTGCTTCGGGGCGGCGGGGCCATATGTAATTGAAAGAAGTTCAGACAGTACAAAACGTTTCATCCTGTTTCACTATTACAGCCATGTCAATCACTTTTATACAGGTAAAAAAACATTGTTTCCCACAATGTGGGCTAATTAACGAAAAAGGGTTGCCCCCCGCTTTGTATTCCCAAGCAACCAACACCGAGTACAAAGATTGCTGTGGCGAGCAACACAACCAGCCAAAAGAAAAGGAAGAAGAAACAAATGCCAACCACGACAGCTCAGCAAAGCGCGGATGACCCGCCACCACGGCGCCCACCGGATACAAACCACCACAGACCGAGGCTCCGAATCGCCGCTTACTAAGCAGCACCTCCAAGAAGGGATGCGACGCTGACGACGTTGCTGCCCGAACGAGTCCTAGGGTTTCCCCTGGCACGCGGAAGGGGGTGGTGGATGGATACCTCTGACACGCTTCAGGAAGGAATGGTGGCACCCAAAGGTGTCACCGCATAGGGGCCAAAACCGGCAAGGATTTCTCCCGCACTCCAAACCCAACCGCCCAACCGGACGGAGCCGACCCGCCAAACCGCTGCCCACCACCATGCGCCAACACAGTTGCGCCGCCACCCACACCGCCTCACTACGAACACCACCACGAGTCCAAGAGGACTGGAGAGAAGCGCACCATGACGGGAGCGGCAACCCCGAAGCCGAGCGGGAGGGAACCACATCCACTGCCGTCGTGCGGGAGGCCCGTGCCTATGGCACCGTTGCGGTCGCCGTCCGGACGCGGCAGCGGGGCATGCCGGGCCACCCCTGGCCCAGCCAGGCCCCGAAGCGGGCCCGTTAAGCCCCGCCGGCCATGATGCAGCAGTCCAGCATTGGCGCCGCTCGTCGCGTCTCCCCCGCCTCCCGGAAGCCACGCCAGAGACCATCCCCATCGCCGACCCGCCCAGGCCCAGATGGGGCCCGAAGGGCCTGGATCTGGGCCGAGCGGGTGATGCCAGATCACGCCGCCACCCAGCTGCTCGCCTGCGTCGTGCCACGGAACCGCGCCACCACGCCAGACCACCGCCGCCTAAGTGCACCCGCCCCCCGGTGCAGCTTCGCCCGCACCAAAGAGCGACCAGGAGGGGAAGGGCATCGAGGCCGCCGCCACCAGCAGCCCCGGGGCCAAGCCGGCCGCGGGCGCCAACGCAGGCGGCGGGAAAGAAGGAGGGAGGGAGGGCCTGGAGGGAGGAGGGAGGTCGCGCGGCCGGTCACACGC
>NC_057797.1:29170498-29172471 GCF_018294505.1 Triticum aestivum | reverse complement strand
TTTGTATATTCAACTGCTCTTCCTGTGCATCAGCCATTTGAATTGGTGATGGAGAAATCTGGAGTGAAAACAAGGTCTTTAGAGCAGACAATGCTACCTGCTGAAGCAGATATCTTGCTGGTTACAGATAGCTCTTCAGAGGAGGATTCAGAGGCAGATGACCAGTCCTATTATCCCCCTGAGGTGTATGCTCAAACTTGGCAGGGTTATATTACTCATATAATGCATATGTTGTATTGCAATGCTTATTTTTTACATCATATACACAATATTGAATGCCATCTCCTTAGTTGACACATCATATATGCAATTGCCCTCTGCTCACTTCCTTAGTATATAAATCATATATTTGAATTATGTCATGCCATGATGTTTACATAGACAACATGTATCTGAATTATGGCATGCCAACCCATTTTCTAAAGACATAATATAGTTATATCATCTCATCCTGTTTACATAGTCATCATATTTTAAATTATGTCATTCTATCCGTGAATTATATCATGCCATCGTGTTTCCATCGACGGCATGTTTGTGATTTATGGCATCCCAACCACTTTAATAGACACATCATATAGTTATATCATGTCATCCTCTTTACATAGTCATCATATTTTTAAGTATGTCATTCTATCCTGTTTAGTTAGCCATCATACATGTGAAATTGTGTCATGCTATCCTGTTTAATTAGCCATCATATATGTGAAATTATGTCTTGCTATTCTGTTTGCTTAGACAACATAAATGTGAATTATTTCATGCCCTGTTTTCTTCCCTACTATCCATTGCACCTGTCTATCTTACAATATCTGTACATTCAATTACTTTTCTTGTTTATCAGCCATTTCAACTGGAGGGAGTGATGGCAGTATCTATGGGAGTAAAAACACGGTCTTCAAAAAAGATCGTGCTACTTGTCGATGCAGATAGAACCACGGTTGTGCTTGCCCAAGAATCAGCCCCACAACACATAACCCACAGTCATGCAGATTGTACCCCTACCCAGTTGGACAGAGAACCAGCTACACTCCTTCTAACCCCAACCCCAGCAGATAGACACCCAGTTCCCGTTGACACAGCACCGTCTCCACCACAGAGCACCCAAACACGAGCAGTTAGTAAGGCAACTGCAGTGCCCAAATCACGAGGACCACCACTCCGAACCCAAAGTCAACGCTTAAAGAAGAAGAAGAATTGTTCTCAGGTCAGGTTCCGTAGCTATGGTTCATACTACTTTGCTCTTGCATCACTGTATTTACTGATACCAACCAATTTCAAATTTGAAGGATGCAACTGAAACTCCAATGGCGCAACCAGTATGTTTGAAACCTGTTTCGTCAACGTGTTTGGCTATTTGCTGTTGTAACTTGCTCTATGTTGATTTCAGTTTCAATTGAATAAACAGTTATGTTCTCATGCCATGCACATTACAAGTGTTGTTATTGCTGTGTAGTTTCCCACACTTATATTCTGTCTATGCTGCTTTGTCTTAGATAGATATGATTCGAACTGTATCTATCTTGATTTGGCAACATAAACTAGAATGATATAGACCATACACTAACCATACTACATAGATATATGTTTGTTTCATGTTGTTATCCTGTCCACCTTACTACTGAACTGTTTTACCAAAATGAGTTTCATATACTACATTGTAAACCTGAGATGTGTTTGCTTGTTTTTCTTTTAGAACGCGGATAAAATATTGGAGAAGAGTACCCTGTTATGCAATGGTAAAGGAAGTAATGTAGATAAGGTTCAAGATAGTGAGACATCCCTGTTGGTCTCCAACAAAGCTGATAAAAACTATATTGAGGACACTGAGACAACCCCAAAGTCCTGTCTTGATGTAGTGTTCGAGTTACTGGCTAGCACTGCTGGCACCAGCTCTTCGAACTCATTGCCTGAATTAGTTTGGCTTCTTGAGTCTCAACTTCAAGTTGAAAGACATCGATCAGATGTTATGC
>NC_057797.1:29164036-29167179 GCF_018294505.1 Triticum aestivum | reverse complement strand
ATTGTGTAGATTAATAATAAGCCATTTTCATCCATGTTAAAAATGTTTAACATGCTGTTTATTTAAATTTGCTAAGATGCCATGTCAAAATGATTTATTTCATAACTAAATAACCGTAGCTCGGATTTTAATAAACTTTATATGTAAATGGGGTGGAAAAATGCCTAGTTTAACATGGTGCACTTTATTTTCCTGTTTAACAACATTAAAATTGTGTTTAGGGCAGAACAGTACCGAATCCATAATTTGCATATGGGGATTTTCCGGAATTGTTGTTTGTTGTTCCAGCCTCATTTAAACTTGTCTAGATAGGTAGTTTTTCTCGTGCTTCACCCCTTGCCATGTTTAATAACATTTAATATTGTTTGGTAGCTTAAACGAGAGAGAACTAAATATTTGATGTGGTGTTTTGTCAATATGCAACTCGTTGCATATTGATCTCCACTTAACTTGTAGTATTGTTTGGTTGCCTTTGCCATGCCATGCCTCTTTAAACCAGACATGCATCATACTTGTTTGTGCATCATGCCATGTTCATGCTTGTGCATTTTTACCATGTTGTTTGTTTCTTTCCGGTGTTGCTTCTTAGTTCCGGTAATGTTGCGTTCGTGAGGATTCGTTCGACTGCTCCCATTCGTCTTCTTCATGGACTCGTTCTTCTTCCTTGCGGGATCTCAGGCAAGATGACGGCTACCCTGGATCTCACTACTATCATTGCTATTCTAGTTGCTTCGTTCTATCGCTTTGCTGCGCTACCTATCATCTATTTGTCGAGCCATCCCATGTTGCCATGAACCTCTAACCTTTGACACCTTTCCTAGCAAACCATTGATTGGCTATGTTACCGCTTTGCTCAACCCCTCTTATAGCGTTGCTACTTGCAGGTGAAGTTGAAGATTGCTCTATGGTGGACAGGATTTTGGTTGGGATATCACAATATCTCTTATATTATTAATGCATCTATATATTTGGTAAAGGGTGGAAGGCTTGGCCTTTTGCCTAGTGTTTTGTTCCACTCTTGCCGCCCTAGTTTCCGTCATACCGGTGTTATGTTCCCGGATTTTGCGTTCCTTACGCGGTCGGGTGATTTATGGGACCCCCTCGACAGTTCGCTTTGAATAAAACTCCTCCAGCAAGGCCCAACCTTGGTTTTACCATTTGCCTCACCACCACCTATATTTCCCTTGGGAGTAATTAACCCAAGGGTCATCTTTATTTTAGCCCCCCCCCCGGGCCAGTGCTTGTCTAAGTGTTGGTCCGAACCGGGCAGACTGCGGGGCCACCTCGGGGCAACTCGAGGGTTGGTTTTACTCGTAGGCTGACCTATCCGGTGTTGCCCTGAGAACGAGATATGTGCAGCTCCTATCGGGATTGTTGACGCATCGGGCGGTCTTGCTGGTCTTGTTTTACCATTGTCGAAATGTCTTGTAAACCGGGATTCCGAGTCTGATCGGGTCTTCTTGGGAGAAGGTCTATTCCTTCGTTGATCGCGAGAGCTTGTCATGGGCTAAGTTGGGACACCCCTGCTGGGTATAATCTTTCGAAAGCCGTGCCTGCGGTTATAGGCAGATGGGAATTTGTTAATGTCCGGTTGTAGATAACTTGACACCAGATCCGAATTAAAACGCATCAACCGTCTGTGTAGCCGTGATGGTCTCTTCTCGGCGGAGTCCGGGAAGTGAACACGGTCTTTGGGTTATGTTTGACGTAAGTAGGAGTTCAGGATCACTTGTTGATCATTACTAGTTGACGACCGCTCCGCTTGCTCTCTTCTCGCTCTTATTTGCGTATGTTAGCCACCATATATGCTTAGTCGCTGCTGCAGCCTCACCACTTTACCCCTTCCTTTCCCTTTAAGCTTTGCTAGTCTTGATACCCATGGTAATGGGATTGCTGAGTCCTCGTGGCCCACTGATTACTACAACAACAGTTGCATGTACAGGTTCATGCGATGATCATGACGCGAGAGCGATGCTTGCTTGCGTTGAGTTCTTCTTCTGCTTCTGCTTTGATCAGGGGATAGGTTCCAGGTCGGCAGCCTGGGCTAGCAGGGTGGATGTCGTTTGAGTTTCTGTTTGTGTTTCATCCGTAGTCGGATGATGCTCTTATGTATTGTGATGTTGTATTCGTGTGGCATTGTATGCCTCTTGTATGTATCCCCATCTATTATGTAATGTTGATGTAATGATATCCACCTTGCAAAAGCGTTTCAATATGCGGGTCTATCCTTGGTGGGACCTTCGAGTTCCTTTTGGATAGGGTCGCATATTGGGCGTGACAAGTTGGTAATCAGAGCCTCGACCGACCTTAGGAACCCCCTTGATTGTTGGCCGTTGTTGAGTCTAGAAGAAAAACTATTTTGAGTCTTAGGATTATATATATTGGAGAGTAGGATTCTTTTTACTCCTCAGCCCCCTTCGTCGCTCTGGTGAGGTCTCCTGACGTAGATGTTTTGTCTTTCCTCTCCTCAAATTTCACTAAATTTTTTTAGGATCACGCTGGTATCTTGGAATCGTTCCAATGGTTTTGTGACGAGAACATTGTTCTTGGTGCCTCCTGTCTATTTATGTGGCTTTGACCCGGGGAGTCGAGCTCTGAGGTGTTGTCATCACAATTTTATCGTTGCAGTTCTGGAATACCTGAGTTTTGCCAACATCGAAAATCTCTTTTATGCAGTTGTTAGTGAGATAACCTCGACGTCACCCAGTACCGGGGAGTTCGGGAGTATTGCCATAGCTTGTATAACGGATGCTTTTCGAAGGTTGAGGTACACGATTTCCGAAGTTTTCTTGGTTATGTGCTGACGGATGGATACAGCTTGGATGTAGGTATTGTTAGTTTGGGTGAGATATATTGCTTCCCCTGTATCCCCAACACCAGATTGCATAACCAGAAAGTTTCGGGAGTTTTGTAGGTGGGAATTCAAGTAGCTCTAGTTTTATCTTTCCAACGGACACATGATATGATATGGGATCTATCATATGTTTGTTTCCGGCTTATTCTGCAAGCCAAATCCTTTGTTTTGTTTTATTTGTGGTATTCGAGTTGCTTCGAAGTCAAATGTTGGATCCATACCTTTCATAAACGGTGTTCTCATATTGCTATGTGAATACTAATCCTTTTGATCATCGAGATGGTCATGT
>NC_057797.1:29162849-29163936 GCF_018294505.1 Triticum aestivum | reverse complement strand
CATCATTTGTTGGTTTTCAGTCATTTACCTAATTGTTTAGAGAGCTAAATAATGACCGTGAAATTGAAAATCACTACAAAGTGAACTATGAAAATGTTGAAACTTGGCATGGTATCATCATTTCACCCGCATAGCATGTTCGAAAGAGTAGAGAGGGTCACGAAAAAAACTAGACGCACTTCGTGTACAAACTGGACAATCTCTTTCGGAGTATCAGGGTTTCAGACGAGAACTCATCTGTTACACGGGCACTTCAATGTTTTTTAAACTTATTTGAACTACGGACTTCTTTTGTGTTCAGTATGCAGCATTCAAAGCGACGTCATCAATTTCCAACATGTTCTGACATCAGTTGTTGTTTTTTAGTCATTTACCTAATTGTTTAGAGAGCTAAATGGTCGTGAAATTGAAAATCACTACAAAATGAACTGTGAAAATGTTGAAACTTGGCATGGTATCATCATTTCACCCGCATAGCATGTGCGAAAGAGTAGAGAGGGTCAAGGCAAATACTGGATGCACTTCGTGTACAAACTGGACAATCTCTTTCGGAGTATCAGTGTTTCGGACGAGAACTCATCTGTTACACGGGCACTTCAATGTTTTTTAAACTTATTTAAACTCCAGACTTCTTTTGTGTTTAATATGCAGCATTCAAAGCGACGTCATCAATTTCCAACATGTTCTGACATCATTTGTTGGTTTTCAGTCATTTACCTAATTGTTTAGAGAGCTAAATGACCGTGAAATTGAAAATCACTACAAAATGAACTGTGAAAATGTTGAAACTTCGCATGGTATCATCATTTCACCCACATAGCATGTGTCAAAGAGTAGAGAGGGTCACGGCAAAAACTGGACGCACTGCATGTACAAACTGGACAATCTCTTTCGGAGTATCAGGGTTTCGGACGAGAACTCATCTGTTACACGGGCACTTCAATGTTTTTTAAACTTATTTGAACTCCGGACTTCTTTTGTGTTCAGGATGCAGCATTCAAAGCGACGTCATCAATTTCCAACATGTTCTGACATCATTTGTTGGTTTTCAGTCATTTACCTAATTGTTTAGAGAGCTAAATGACCG
>NC_057797.1:29162079-29162839 GCF_018294505.1 Triticum aestivum | reverse complement strand
CATGTTCTGACATCAGTTGTTGTTTTTCAGTCATTTACCTAATTGTTTAGAGAGCTAAATGACCGTGAAATTGAAAATCACTACAAAATGAACTGTGAAAATGTTGAAACTTGGCATGGTATCATCATTTCACCCGCATAGCATGTGCAAAGAGTAGAGAGGGTCACGGCAAATACTGGATGCACTTCGTATACAAACTGGACAATCTCTTTCGGAGTATCAGTGTTTCGGACGAGAACTCATCTGTTACACGGGCACTTCAATGTTTTTTTAACTTATTTAAACTCCAGACTTCTTTTGTGTTTAATATGCAGCATTCAAAGCGACGTCATCAATTTCCAACATGTTCTGACATCTTTTGTTGGTTTTCAGTCATTTACCTAATTGTTTAGAGAGCTAAATGACCGTGAAATTGAAAATCTCTAGAAAATGAACTGTGAAAATGTTGTAACTTGGCATGGTATCATCATTTCACCCGCATAGCATGTGCGAAAGAGTAGAGAGTGTCACGGCAAAAACTGGACGCACTTCCTGTACAAACTGGACAATCTCTTTCGGAGAAGGGTTTCGGAAGAGAACTCATCTGTTACACGGGCACTTCAATGTTTTTTAAACTTATTTGAACTCCGGACTTCTTTTGTGTTCAGTATGCAGCATTCAAAGCGACGTCATCAATTTCCAACATGTTCTGACATCATTTGTTGGTTTTCAGTCATTTACCTAATTGTTTAGAGAGCTAAATAATGACCGTGAAATTGAA
>NC_057797.1:29159558-29160367 GCF_018294505.1 Triticum aestivum | reverse complement strand
CGCACTTCGTGTACAAACTGGACAATCTCTTTCGGAGTATCAGGGTTTCGGACGAGAACTCATCTGTTACACGGGCACTTCAATGTTTTTTAAACTTATTTGAACTCCGGACTTCTTTTGTGTTCAGGATGCAGCATTCAAAGCGACGTCATCAATTTCCAACATGTTCTGACATCATTTGTTGTTTTCAGTCATTTACCTAATTGTTTAGAGAGCTAAATGACAGTGAAATTGAAAATCACTACAAAATAAACTGTGAAAATGTTGAAACTTGGCATGGTATCATCATTTCACCCGCATAGCATGTGCGAAAGAGAAGAGAGGGTCACGGCGATAACTGGACGCACTTCGTGTACAAACTGGACAATCTCTTTCGGAGAAGGGTTCCGGACGAGAACTCATCTGTTACACGGGCACTTCAATGTTTTTTAAACTTATTTGAACTCCGGACTTCTTTTGTGTTCAGTATGCAGCATTCAAAGTGACGTCATCAATTTCCAAGATGTTCTGACATCATTTGTTGGTTTTCAGTCATTTACCTAATTGTTTAGAGAGCTAAATAATGACCGTGAAATTGAAAATCACTACAAAGTGAACTATGAAAATGTTGAAACTTGGCATGGTATCATCATTTCACCCGCATAGCATGTGCGAAAGAGTAGAGAGGGTCACGGCAAAAACTAGACGCACTTCGTGTACAAACTGGACAATCTCTTTCGGAGTATCAGGGTTTCAGACGAGAACTCATCTGTTACACGGGCACTTCAATGTTTTTTAAACTTATTTGAACTCCGGACTTCTTTTGTGTT
>NC_057797.1:29158815-29159548 GCF_018294505.1 Triticum aestivum | reverse complement strand
GGCAAATACTGGATGCACTTCGTGTACAAACTGGACAATCTCTTTCGGAGTATCAGTGTTTCGGACGAGAACTCATCTGTTACACGGGCACTTCAATGTTTTTTAAACTTATTTAAACTCCAGACTTCTTTTGTGTTTAATATGCAGCATTCAAAGCGACGTCATCAATTTCCAACATGTTCTGACATCATTTGTTGGTTTTCAGTCATTTACCTAATTGTTTAGAGAGCTAAATGACCGTGAAATTGAAAATCACTACAAAATGAACTGTGAAAATGTTGAAACTTGGCATGGTATCATCATTTCACCCGCATACCTTGTGTGAAAGAGTAGAGAGGGTCACGGCAAAAACTAGACGCACTTCGGGTACAAACTGGACAATCTCTTTCGGACTATCAGGGTTTTAGACGAGAACTCATCTGTTACACGGGCACTTCAATGTTTTTTAAACTTATTTGAACTTCGGACTTCTTTTGTGTTCAGTATGCAGCATTCAAAGCGACGTCATCAATTTCCAACATGTTCTGACATCAGTTGTTGTTTTTCAGTCATTTACCTAATTGTTTAGAGAGCTAAATGACCGTGAAACTGAAAATCAACACAAAATGAACTGTGAAAATGTTGAAACTTGGCATGGTATCATCATTTCACCCGCATAGCATGTGCGAAAGAGTAGCGAGGGTCACGGCAAATACTGGATGCACTTCGTGTACAAACTGGACAATCTCTTTCG
>NC_057797.1:29158235-29158805 GCF_018294505.1 Triticum aestivum | reverse complement strand
GGAAGAGAACTCATCTGTTACACGGGCACTTCAATGTTTTTTAAACTTATTTGAACTCCGGACTTCTTTTGTGTTCAGTATGCAGCATTCAAAGCGACGTCATCAATTTCCAACATGTTCTGACATCATTTGTTGGTTTTCAGTCATTTACCTAATTGTTTAGAGAGCTAAATAATGACCGTGAAATTGAAAATCACTACAAAGTGAACTATGAAAATGTTGAAACTTGGCATGGTATCATCATTTCACCCGCATAGCATGTGCGAAAGAGTAGAGAGGGTCACGGCAAAAACTAGATGCACTTCGTGTACAAACTGGACAATCTCTTTCGGAGTATCTGGGTTTCAGACGAGAACTCATCTGTTACAGGGGCACTTCAATGTTTTTTAAACTTATTTGAACTCCGGACTTCTTTTGTGTTCAATATGCAGCATTCAAAGCGACGTCATCAATTTCCAACATGTTCTGACATCAGTTGTTGTTTTTCAGTCATTTACCTAATTGTTTAGAGAGCTAAATGGCCGTGAAATTGAATATCACTACAAAATGAACTGTGAAAATGTTGAAACT
>NC_057797.1:29157505-29157806 GCF_018294505.1 Triticum aestivum | reverse complement strand
GTTACACGGGCACTTCAATGTTTTTTAAACTTATTTGAACTCCGGACTTCTTTTGTGTTCAGGATGCAGCATTCAAAGCGACGTCATCAATTTCCAACATGTTCTGACATCATTTGTTGGTTTTCAGTCATTTACCTAATTGTTTAGAGAGCTAAATGACCGTGAAAAATCACTACAAAATGAACTATGAAAATGTTGCAACTTGGCATGGTATCATCATTTCACCCGCATAGCATGTGCAAAAGAGTAGAGAGGGTCACGGCAAAAACTGGACGCACTTCGTGTACAAACTGGACAATCT
>NC_057797.1:29156432-29157121 GCF_018294505.1 Triticum aestivum | reverse complement strand
GAGAACTCGTCTGTTACACGGGCACTTCAATGTTTTTTAAACTTATTTGAACTCCGGACTTCTTTTGTGTTCGGTATGCAGCATTCAAAGCGACGTCATCAATTTCCAACATGTTCTGACATCAGTTGTTGTTTTTCAGTCATTTACCTAATTGTTTAGAGAGCTAAATGACCGTGAAATTGAAAATCAATACAAAATGAACTGTGAAAATGTTGAAACTTGGCATGGTATCATCATTTCACCCGCATAGCATGTGCGAAAGAGTAGAGAGGGTCATGGCAAATACTGGATGCACTTCGTGTACAAACTGGACAATCTCTTTCGGAGTATCAGTGTTTCGGACGAGAACTCATCTGTTACACGGGCACTTCAATGTTTTTTAAACTTATTTAAACTCCAGACTTCTTTTGTGTTTAATATGCAACATTCAAAGCGACGTCATCAATTTCCAACATGTTCTGACATCATTTGTTGGTTTTCAGTCATTTACCTAATTGTTTAGAGAGCTAAATGACCTGAAATTGAAAATCACTACAAAATGAACTGTGAAAATGTTGAAACTTGGCATGGTATCATCATTTCACCCACATAGCATGTGTGAAAGAGTAGAGAGGGTCACGGCAAAAACTGGACGCACTGCATGTACAAACTGGACAATCTCTTTCGAAGTATCAGGGTTTCGGACGAGA
>NC_057797.1:29155589-29156422 GCF_018294505.1 Triticum aestivum | reverse complement strand
TTAGAGAGCTAAATGACCGTGAAAAATCACTACAAAATGAACTATGAAAATGTTGCAACTTGGCATGGTATCATCATTTCACCCGCATAGCATGTGCAAAAGAGTAGAGAGGGTCACGGCAAAAACTGGACGCACTTCGTGTACAAACTGGACAATCTCTTTTGAAGTATCAGGGTTTCGGACGAGAACTCATCTGTTACACGGGCACTTCAATGTTTTTTAAACTTATTTGAACTCCGGACTTCTTTTGTGTTTAGTATGCAGCATTCAAAGCGACGTCATCAATTTCCAACATGTTCTGACATCATTTGTTGTTTTTCAGTCATTTACCTAATTGTTTAGAGAGCTAAATGACCGTGAAATTGAAAATCACTACAAAATAAACTGTGAAAATGTTGAAACCTGGCATGGTATCATCATTTCACCCGCATAGCATGTGCGAAAGAGCAGAGAGGGTCACGGCAAAAACTGGACGCACTTCGTGTACAAACTGGACAATCTCTTTCGGAGAAGGGCTTCGGACGAGAACTCATCTGTTACACGGGCACTTCAATGTTTTTTAAACTTATTTGAACTCCGGACTTCTTTTGTGTTCAGTATGCAGCATTCAAAGCGACGTCATCAATTTCCAACATGTTCTGACATCATTTGTTGTTTTTCAGTCATTTACCTAATTGTTTAGAGAGCTAAATGATCGTGAAATTGAAAATCACTACAAAATGAACTATGAAAATGTTGAAACTTGGCATGGTATCATCATTTCACCCGCATAGCATGTGCGAAAGAGTGGAGAGGGACACGGCAAAAACTGGACGCACTTCGTGTACAAATTG
>NC_057797.1:29153568-29155120 GCF_018294505.1 Triticum aestivum | reverse complement strand
TTAGAGAGCTAAATGACCGTGAAAAATCACTACAAAATGAACTATGAAAATGTTGCAACTTGGCATGGTATCATCATTTCACCCGCATAGCATGTGCAAAAGAGTAGAGAGGGTCACGGCAAAAACTGGACGCACTTCGTGTACAAACTGGACAATCTCTTTTGAAGTATCAGGGTTTCGGACGAGAACTCATCTGTTACACGGGCACTTCAATGTTTTTTAAACTTATTTGAACTCCGGACTTCTTTTGTGTTTAGTATGCAGCATTCAAAGCGACGTCATCAATTTCCAACATGTTCTGACATCATTTGTTGGTTTTCAGTCATTTACCTAATTGTTTAGAGAGCTAAATAATGACCGTGAAATTGAAAATCACTACAAAATGAACTATGAAAATGTTGAAACATGGCATGGTATCATCATTTCACCTGCATAGCATGTGCGAAAGAGTAGAGAGGGTCACGGCAAAAACTAGACGCACTTCGTGTACAAACTGGACAATCTCTTTCGGAGTATCAGGGTTTCAGACGAGAACTCATCTGTTACACGGGCACTTCAATGTTTTTTAAACTTATTTGAACTCCGGACTTCTTTTGTGTTCAGTATGCAGCATTCAAAGCGACGTCATCACTTTCCAACATGTTCTGACATCTTTTGTTGGTTTTCAGTCATTTACCTAATTCTTTAGAGAGCTAAATGACCGTGAAATTGAAAATCACTACAAAATGAACTGTGAAAATGTTGAAACTTGGCATGGTATCATCATTTCACCCGCATAGCATGTGCGAAAGAGTAGAGAGGGTCACGGCAAAAACTGGACGCACTTCGTGTACAAACTGGACAATATCTTTCGGAGAAGGGTTCCGGACGAGAACTCATCTGTTACACGGGCACTTCAATGTTTTTTAAACTTATTTGAACTCCGGACTTCTTTTGTGTTCAGTATGCAGCATTCAAAGCGACGTCACCAATTTCCAACATGTTCTGACATCAGTTGTTGTTTTTCAGTCATTTACCTAATTGTTTAGAGAGCTAAATGACCGTGAAATTGAAAATTGCTACAAAATAAACTGTGAAAATGTTGAAACTTGGCATGGTATCATCATTTCACCCGCATAGCATGTGTGAAACAGTAGAGAGGGTCATGGCACAAACTGGACGCACTTCGTGTACAAACTGGACAATCTCTTTCGGAGTATCAGGGTTTCGGACGAGAACTCATATGTTACACGGGCACTTCAATGTTTTTTAAACTTATTTGAACTCCGCACTTCTTTTGTGTTCAGTATGCAGCATTCAAAGCGACGTCATCAATTTCCAACATGTTCTGACATCATTTGTTGTTTTCAGTCATTTACCTAATTGTTTAGAGAGCTAAATGACCGTGAAATTTAAAATCACTACAAAATGAACTGTGAAAATGTTGAAACTTGTCATGGTATCATCATTTCACCCGCATATATTGTGTGAAAGAGTAGAGAGGGTCACGGCAAAAACTGGACGCACTTCGTGTACAAACTGGACAATCTCTTTCGGAGTATCAGGGTTTCGG
>NC_057797.1:29153053-29153558 GCF_018294505.1 Triticum aestivum | reverse complement strand
TGACATCATTTGTTGTTTTCAGTCATTTACCTAATTGTTTAGAGAGCTAAATGACCGTGAAATTTAAAATCACTACAAAATGAACTATGAAAATGTTGAAACTTGTCATGGTATCATCATTTCACCCGCATATATTGTGTGAAAGAGTCGAGAGGGTCACGGCAAAAACTGGACGCACTTCGTGTACAAACTGGACAATCTCTTTCGGAGTATCAGGGTTTCGGACGAGAACTCATCTGTTACACGGGCACTTCAATGTTTTTTAAACTTATTTGAACTCCGGACTTCTTTTGTGTTCAGGATGCAGCATTCAAAGCGACGTCATCAATTTCCAACATGTTCTGACATCATTTGTTGTTTTCAGTCATTTACCTAATTGTTTAGAGAGCTAAATGACAGTGAAATTGAAAATCACTACAAAATAAACTGTGAAAATGTTGAAACTTGGCATGGTATCATCATTTCACCCGCATAGCATGTGCGAAAGAGAAGAGAGGGTCACGGC
>NC_057797.1:29152364-29153043 GCF_018294505.1 Triticum aestivum | reverse complement strand
CAAAAACTGGATGCACTTCGTGTACAAACTGGACAATCTCTTTCGGAGTATCAGGGTTTCAGACGAGAACTCATCTGTTACACGGGCACTTCAATGTTTTTTAAACTTAGTTGAACTCTCGACTTCTTTTTTGTTCAGTATGCAGCATTCAAAGCGACGTCATCAATTTCCAACATGTTCTGACATCATTTGTTGTTTTTCAGTCATTTACCTAATTGTTTAGAGAGCTAAATGACCGTGAAATTGAAAATCACTACAAAATGAACTGTGAAAATGTTGAAACTTGGCATGGTATCATCATTTCACCCGCATAGCATGTGCGAAAGAGTAGAGAGGGTCACGGCAAAAACTGGACGCACTTCGTGTACAAACTGGACAATCTCTTTCGGAGAAGGGTTCCGGACGAGAACTCATCTGTTACACGGGCACTTCAATGTTTTTTAAACTTATTAGAACTCTGGACTACTTTTGTGTTCAGTATGCAGCATTCAAAGCGACGTCATCAATTTTCAACATGTTCTGACATCATTTGTTGTTTTTCAGTCATTTACCTAATTGTTTAGAGAGCTAAATGACCGTGAAATTGAAAATCACTACAAAATGAACTGTGAAAATAATGAAACTTGGCATGGTATCATCATTTCACCCGCATAGCATGTGTGAAAGAGTAGAGAGGGTC
>NC_057797.1:29148891-29150041 GCF_018294505.1 Triticum aestivum | reverse complement strand
ACGTCATAAATTTCCAACATGTTTTGACATCATTTGTTGTTTTTCAGTCATTTACCTAATTGTTTAGAGAGCTAAATGACAGTGAAATTGAAAATCACTACAAAATAAACTGTGAAAATGTTGAAACTTGGCATGGTATCATCATTTCACCCGCATAGCATGTGCGAAAGAGAAGAGAGGGTCACGGCAAAAACTGGACGCACTTCGTGTACAAACTGGATAATCTCTTTCGGAGAAGGGTTTCGGACGAGAACTCATCTGTTACACGGGCACTTCAATGTTTTTTAAACTTATTTGAACTCCGGACTACTTTTGTGTTCAGTATGCAGCATTCAAAGCGACTTCATCAATTTCCAACATGTTCTGACATCATTTGTTGGTTTTCAGTCATTTACCTAATTGTTTAGAGAGCTAAATAATGACCATGAAATTGAAAATCACTACAAAATGAACTATGAAAATGTTGAAACTTGGCATGGTATCATCATTTCACCCGCATAGCCTGTGCGAAAGAGTAGACAGGGTCACGGCAAAAACTGGATGCACTTCGTGTACAAACTGGACAATCTCTTTCGGAGTATCAGGGTTTCGGACGAGAACTCATCTGTTACACGGGCACTTCAATGTTTTTAAACTTATTTGAACTCCGGACTTCTTTTGTGTTCAGTGTGCAGCATTCAAAGCGACGTCATCAATTTCCAAGATGTTCCGACATCATTTGTTGGTTTTCAGTCATTTACCTAATTGTTTAGAGAGCTAAATAATGACCGTGAAATTTAAAATCACTACAAAATGAACTGTGAAAATGTTGAAACTTGGCATGGTATCATCATTTCAACCGCATAGCATGTGCGAAAGAGTAGAGAGGGTCACGGCAAAAACTGGACGCACTTCGTGTACAAACTGGACAATCTCTTTCGGAGTATCAGGGTTTCGGCCGAGAACTCATCTGTTACACTGGCACTTCAGTGTTTTTTAGACTTAGTTGAACTCTGGACTTCTTTTTTGTTCAGTATGCAGTATTCAAAGTGACGTCATCAATTTCCAACATGTTCTGACATCATTTGTTGTTTTTCAGTCATTTACCTAATTGTTTAGAGAGCTAAATGGCCATGAAATTGAAAATCACTACAAAATGAATTGTGAAAAT
>NC_057797.1:29148145-29148881 GCF_018294505.1 Triticum aestivum | reverse complement strand
CGGAGTATCAGGGTTTCGGATGAGAACTCATCTGTTACACGGGCACTTCAAT
The DNA here is from genome assembly GCF_018294505.1 of Triticum aestivum. Classification (NCBI taxonomy): domain Eukaryota; kingdom Viridiplantae; phylum Streptophyta; class Magnoliopsida; order Poales; family Poaceae; genus Triticum; species Triticum aestivum. Next base: position 29,148,829 of record NC_057797.1, on the reverse strand, counting down.
GTTTTTAAACTTATTTGAACTCCGGACTTCTTTTGTGTTCAGTGTGCAGCATTCAAAGCGACGTCATCAATTTCCAAGATGTTTCGACATCATTTGTTGGTTTTCAGTCATTTACCTAATTGTTTAGAGAGCTAAATAATGACCGTGAAATTGAAAATCACTACAAAATGAACTATGAAAATGTTGAAACTTGGCATGGTATCATCATTTCACCCGCATAGCATGTGCGAAAGAGTAGAGAGGGTCACGGCAAAAACTGGACGCACTTCGTGTACAAACTGGACAATCTCTTTCGGAGTATCAGGGTTTCGGCCGAGAACTCATCTGTTACACTGGCACTTCAGTGTTTTTTAAACTTAGTTGAACTCTGGACTTCTTTTTTGTTCAGTATGCAGTATTCAAAGTGACGTCATCAATTTCCAACATGTTCTGACATCATTTGTTGTTTTTCAGTCATTTACCTAATTGTTTAGAGAGCTAAATGGCCATGAAATTGAAAATCACTACAAAATGAATTGTGAAAATGTTGAAACTTGGCATGGTATCATCATTTCACCTGCATAGCATGTGCGAAAGAGTAGAGAGGGTCACGGCAAAAACTGGACGCACTTCGTGTACAAACTAGACAATCTCTTTCGGAGTATCAGGGTTTCGGATGAGAACTCATCTGTTACACGGGCACTT
>NC_057797.1:29147005-29148135 GCF_018294505.1 Triticum aestivum | reverse complement strand
CTTTTGTGTTCAGTATGCAGCATTCAAAGCGACTTCATCAATTTCCAACATGTTCTGACATCATTTGTTGGTTTTCAGTCATTTACCTAATTGTTTAGAGAGCTAAATAATGACCATGAAATTGAAAATCACTACAAAATGAACTATGAAAATGTTGAAACTTGGCATGGTATCATCATTTCACCCGCATAGCCTGTGCGAAAGAGTAGACAAGGTCACGGCAAAAACTGGATGCACTTCGTGTACAAACTGGACAATCTCTTTCGGAGTATCAGGGTTTCGGACGAGAACTCATCTGTTACACGGGCACTTCAATGTTTTTAAACTTATTTGAACTCCGGACTTCTTTTGTGTTCAGTGTGCAGCATTCAAAGCGACGTCATCAATTTCCAAGATGTTCCGACATCATTTGTTGGTTTTCAGTCATTTACCTAATTGTTTAGAGAGCTAAATAATGACCGTGAAATTGAAAATCACTACAAAATGAACTGTGAAAATGTTGAAACTTGGCATGGTATCATCATTTCACCCGCATAGCATGTGCGAAAGAGTAGAGAGGGTCACGGCAAAAACTGGACGCACTTCGTGTACAAACTAGACAATCTCTTTCGGAGTATCAGGGTTTCGGATGAGAACTCATCTGTTACACGGGCACTTCAATGTTATTTAAACTTATTTGAACTCCGGACTTCTTTTGTGTTCAGTATGCAGCATTCAAAGCAACGTCATCAATTTCCAACATGTTCTGACAACATTTGTTGTTTTTCAGTCATTTACCTAATTGTTTAGAGAGCTAAATGATCGTGAAATTGAAAATCACTACAAAATGAACTGTGAAAATGTTGAAACTTGGCATGGTATCATCATTTCACCCGCATAGCATGTGTGAAAGAGTAGAGAGGGTCACGGCAAAAACTGGACGCACTTCGTGTACAAACTGGACAATCTCTTTCGGAGTATCAGGGTTTCGGACGAGAACTCATCTGTTACACGGGCACTTCAATGTTTTTTAAACTTAGTTGAACTCTGGACTTCTTTTTTGTTCGGTATGCAGCATTCAAAGCGACGTCATCAATTTCCAACATGTTCTGACATCATTTGTTGTTTTTCAGTCATTTACCTAATTGTTT
>NC_057797.1:29146334-29146995 GCF_018294505.1 Triticum aestivum | reverse complement strand
CCGCGTAGCATGTGCGAAAGAGAAGAGAGGGTCGCGGCAAAAACTGGACGCACTTCGTGTACAAACTGGACAATCTCTTTCGGAGAAGGGTTTCGGACAAGAACTCATTTGTTACACGGGCACTTCAATGTTTTTTAAACTTATTTGAACTCTGGACTCTTTTTTGTTCAGTATGCAGCATTCAATGCGACGTCATCAATTTCCAACATGTTCTGACATCATTTGTTGTTTTTCAGTCATTTACCTAATTGTTTAGAGAGCTAAATGACCGTGAAATTGAAAATCACTACAAAATGAACTGTGAAAATGTTGAAACTTGGCATGGTATCATCATTTCACCCGCATAGCATGTGCGAAAGAGTAGAGAGGATCACGGAAAACACTGGACGCACTTCGTGTACAAACTGGACAATCTCTTTCAGAGTATCAGGGTTTCGGACGAGAACTCATCTGTTACACGGGCACTTCAATGTTTTTTAAACTTATTTGAACTCCGGACTTGTTTTGTGTTCAGTGTGCAGCATTCAAAGCGACGTCATCAATTTCCAACATGTTCTGACATCATTTGTTGTTTTTCAGTCATTTACCTAATTGTTTAGAGAGCTAAATGACCATGAAATTGAAAATCACTACAAAATGAACTGTGGAAATGTTTAAACTT
>NC_057797.1:29145655-29146216 GCF_018294505.1 Triticum aestivum | reverse complement strand
ACGAGAACTCATCTGTTACACGGGCACTTCAATGTTTTTAAACTTATTTGAACTCCGGACTTCTTTTGTGTTCAGTGTGCAGCATTCAAAGCGACATCATCAATTTCCAAGATGTTCCGACATCATTTGTTGGTTTTCAGTCATTTACCTAATTGTTTAGAGAGCTAAATAATGACCGTGAAATTGAAAATCACTACAAAATGAACTATGAAAATGTTGAAACTTGGCATGGTATCATCATTTCACCCGCATAGCATGTGTGAAAGAGTAGAGAGGGTCACGGAAAAAACTGGACGCACTTCGTGTACAAACTGGACAATCTCTTTCGGAGTATCAGGGTTTCGGCCGAGAACTCATCTGTTACACTGGAACTTCAGTGTTTTTTAAACTTAGTTGAACTCTGGACTTCTTTTTTGTTCAGTATGCAGTATTCAAAGTGACGTCATCAATTTCCAACATGTTCTGACATCATTTGTTGTTTTTCAGTCATTTACCTAATTGTTTAGAGAGCTAAATGGCCATGAAATTGAAAATCACTACAAAATGAATTGTGAAAATGTT
>NC_057797.1:29144909-29145645 GCF_018294505.1 Triticum aestivum | reverse complement strand
CGGAGTATCAGGGTTTCGGATGAGAACTCATCTGTTACACGGGCACTTCAATGTTTTTAAACTTATTTGAACTCCGGACTTCTTTTGTGTTCAGTGTGCAGCATTCAAAGCGACGTCATCAATTTCCAAGATGTTTCGACATCATTTGTTGGTTTTCAGTCATTTACCTAATTGTTTAGAGAGCTAAATAATGACCGTGAAATTGAAAATCACTACAAAATGAACTATGAAAATGTTGAAACTTGGCATGGTATCATCATTTCACCCGCATAGCATGTGCGAAAGAGTAGAGAGGGTCACGGCAAAAACTGGACGCACTTCGTGTACAAACTGGACAATCTCTTTCGGAGTATCAGGGTTTCGGCCGAGAACTCATCTGTTACACTGGCACTTCAGTGTTTTTTAAACTTAGTTGAACTCTGGACTTCTTTTTTGTTCAGTATGCAGTATTCAAAGTGACGTCATCAATTTCCAACATGTTCTGACATCATTTGTTGTTTTTCAGTCATTTACCTAATTGTTTAGAGAGCTAAATGGCCATGAAATTGAAAATCACTACAAAATGAATTGTGAAAATGTTGAAACTTGGCATGGTATCATCATTTCACCTGCATAGCATGTGCGAAAGAGTAGAGAGGGTCACGGCAAAAACTGGACGCACTTCGTGTACAAACTAGACAATCTCTTTCGGAGTATCAGGGTTTCGGATGAGAACTCATCTGTTACACGGGCACTT
>NC_057797.1:29143753-29144899 GCF_018294505.1 Triticum aestivum | reverse complement strand
AGTCATTTACCTAATTGTTTAGAGAGCTAAATGACCGTGAAATTGAAAATCACTACAAAATGAACTGTGAAAATGTTGAAACTTGGCATGGTATCATCATTTCACCCTCATAGCATGTGTGAAAGAGTAGAGAGGGTCACGGCAGAATCTGGTCGCACTTCGTGTACAAACTGGACAATCTCTTTCGGAGTATCAGGGTTTCGGACGAGAACTCATCTGTTACACGGGCACTTCAATGTTTTTTAAACTTATTTGAACTCCGGACTTCTTTTGTGTTCAGGATGCAGCATTCAAAGCGACGTCATCAATTTCCAACATGTTCTGACATCATTTGTTGTTTTCAGTCATTTACCTAATTGTTTAGAGAGCTAAATGACAGTGAAATTGAAAATCACTACAAAATAAACTGTGAAAATGTTGAAACTTGGCATGGTATCATCATTTCACCCGCATAGCATGTGCGAAAGAGAAGAGAGGGTCACGGCAAAAACTGGACGCACTTCATGTACAAACTGGACAATATCTTTCGGAGAAGGGTTCCGGACGAGAACTCATCTGTTACACGGGCACTTCAATGTTTTTTAAACTTATTTGAACTCCGGACTTCTTTTGTGTTCAGTATGCAGCATTCAAAGCGACGTCATCAATTTCCAACATGTTCTGACATCATTTGTTGGTTTTCAGTCATTTACCTAATTGTTTAGAGAGCTAAACAATGACCGGGAAATTGAAAATCACTACAAAATGAACTATGAAAATGTTGACACTTGGCATGGTATCATCATTTCACCCGCATAGCATGTGCGAAAGAGTAGAGAGGGTCACGGCAAAAACTGGATGCACTTCGTGTACAAACTGGACAATCTCTTTCGGAGTATCAGGGTTTCAGACGAGAACTCATCTGTTACACGGGCACTTCAATGTTTTTTAAACTTAGTTGAACTCTGGACTTCTTTTTTGTTCAGTATGCAGCATTCAATGCAACGTCATCAATTTCCAACATGTTCTGACATCATTTGTTGTTTTTCAGTCATTTACATAATTGTTTAGAGAGCTAAATGGCCGTGAAATTGTAAAATCACTACAAAATGAACTGTGAAAATGTTGAAACTTGGCATGGTATCATCATTTCAGCCGCATAGCATG
>NC_057797.1:29142540-29143737 GCF_018294505.1 Triticum aestivum | reverse complement strand
ATGATCGTGAAATTGAAAATCACTACAAAATGAACTGTGAAAATGTTGAAACTTGGCATGGTATCATCATTTCACCCGCATAGCATGTGTGAAAGAGTAGAGAGGGTCACGGCAAAAACTGGACGCACTTCGTGTACAAACTGGACAATCTCTTTCGGAGTATCAGGGTTTCGGACGAGAACTCATCTGTTACACGGGCACTTCAATGTTTTTTAAACTTAGTTGAACTCTGGACTTCTTTTTTGTTCGGTATGCAGCATTCAAAGCGACGTCATCAATTTCCAACATGTTCTGACATCATTTGTTGTTTTTCAGTCATTTACCTAATTGTTTAGAGAGCTAAATGACCGTGAAATTGAAAATCACTACAAAATGAACTGTGAAAATGTTGAAACGTGGCATGTTATCATAATTTCACCCGCATAGCATGTGTGAAAGAGTAGAGAGGGTCACGGCAAAAACTGGACGCACTTCGTGTATAAACTGGACAATCTCTTTCGGAGTATCAGGGTTTCGGACGAGAACTCATCTGTTACACGGGCACTTCAATGTTTTTTAAACTTATTTGAACTCCGGACTTTTTTGTGTTCAGTATGCCGCATTCAAAGCGATGTCATCAATTTCCAACATGTTCTGACATCATTTGTTGTTTTTCAGTCATTTACCTAATTGTTTAGAGAGCAAAATGACTGTGAAATTGAAAATCACTACAAAATGAACTGTGAAACTGTTGAAACTTGGCATGGTTTCATAATTTCACCCGCATAATGTGTGCAAAAGAGTAGAGAGGGTCACGGCAAAAACTGGATGCACTTCGTGTACAAACTGGACAATCTCTTTCGGAGAAGGGTTTCGGACGAGAACTCATCTGTTACACGAGAACTTCAATGTTTTTTAAACTTATTTGAACTCCGGACTTCTTTTGTGTTTAGTATGCAGTATTCAAAGCGACGTCATAAATTTCCAACATGTTTTGACATCATTTGTTGTTTTTCAGTCATTTACCTAATTGTTTAGAGAGCTAAATGACAGTGAAATTGAAAATCACTACAAAATAAACTGTGAAAATGTTGAAACTTGGCATGGTATCATCATTTCACCCGCATAGCATGTGCGAAAGAGAAGAGAGGGTCACGGCAAAAACTGGACGCACTTCGTGTACAAACTGGATAATCTCTTTCGGAGAAGGGTTTCGGA
>NC_057797.1:29141895-29142530 GCF_018294505.1 Triticum aestivum | reverse complement strand
GACAATCTCTTTCGGAGTATCAGGGTTTCGGACGAGAACTCATCTGTTACACGGGCACTTCAATGTTTTTTAAACTTATTTGAACTCCGGACTTTTTTGTGTTCAGTATGCCACGTTCAGAGCGATGTCATCAATTTCCAACATGTTCTGACATCATTTGTTGTTTTTCAGTCATTTACCTAATTGTTTAGAGAGCAAAATGACCGTGAAATTGAAAATCACTACAAAATGAACTGTGAAACTGTTGAAACTTGGCATGGTTTCATAATTTCACCCGCATAATGTGTGCAAAAGAGTAGAGAGGGTCACGGCAAAAACTGGACGCACTTCGTGTACAAACTGGACAATCTCTTTCGGAGAAGGGTTTCGGACGAGAACTCATCTGTTACACGGGAACTTCAATGTTTTTTAAACTTATTTGAACTCCGGACTTCTTTTGTGTTCAGTATGCAGTATTCAAAGCGACGTCATAAATTTCCAACATGTTTTGACATCATTTGTTGTTTTTCAGTCATTTACCTAATTGTTTAGAGAGCTAAATGACAGTGAAATTGAAAATCACTACAAAATAAACTGTGAAAATGTTGAAACTTGGCATGGTATCATCATTTCACCCGCATAGCATGTGCGAAAGA
>NC_057797.1:29140870-29141664 GCF_018294505.1 Triticum aestivum | reverse complement strand
ATTTACCTAATTGTTTAGAGAGCTAAATAATGACCGTGAAACTGAAAATCACTACAAAATGAACTATGAAAATGTTGAAACTTGGCATGGTATCATCATTTCACCCGCATAGCATGTGCGAAAGAGAAGAGAGGGTCGCGGCAAAAACTGGACGCACTTCGTGTACAAACTGGACAATCTCTTTCGGAGAAGGGTTTCGGACAAGAACTCATTTGTTACACGGGCACTTCAATGTTTTTTAAACTTATTTGAACTCTGGACTTCTTTTGTGTTCAGTATGCAGCATTCTAAGCGACGTCATCAATTTCCAACATGTTCTGACATCATTTAATGGTTTTCAGTCATTTACCTAATTGTTTAGAGAGCTAAATAATGACCGTGAAATTGAAAATCATTACAAAATGAATATGAAAATGTTGAAACTTGGCATGGTATCATCATTTCACCCGCATAGCATGTGCGAAAGAGTAGAGAGGGTCATGGCAAAAACTGGACGCACTTCGTGTACAAACTGGACAATCTCTTTCTGAGTATCAGGGTTTCGGACGAGAACTCATCTGTTACACGGGCACTTCAATGTTTTTTAAACTTAGTTGAACTCTGGACTTCTTTTTTGTTCAGTATGCAGCATTCAAAGCGACGTCATCAATTTCCAACATGTTCTGACATCATTTGTTGTTTTTCAGTCATTTACCTAATTGTTTAGAGAGCTAAATGACCGTGAAATTGAAAATCACTACAAAATGAACTGTGAAAATGTTGAAACTTGGCATGGTATCATCATTTCACCCGCA
>NC_057797.1:29139331-29140791 GCF_018294505.1 Triticum aestivum | reverse complement strand
AACTGGACAATCTCTTTCAGAGTATCAGGGTTTCGGACGAGAACTCATCTGTTACACGGGCACTTCAATGTTTTTTAAACTTATTTGAACTCCGGACTTCTTTTGTGTTCAGTGTGCAGCATTCAAAGCGACGTCATCAATTTCCAACATGTTCTGACATCATTTGTTGTTTTTCAGTCATTTACCTAATTGTTTAGAGAGCTAAATGACCATGAAATTGAAAATCACTACAAAATGAACTATGAAAATGTTTAAACTTGGCATGGTATCATCATTTCACCCGCATAGCATGTGCGAAAGAGTAGAGAGGGTCACGGCAAAAACTGGACGCACTTCGTGTACAAACTGGACAATCTCTTTCGGGGTATCAGGGTTTCAGACGAGAACTCATCTGTTACACAGGCACTTCAATGTTTTTAAACTTATTTGAACTCCGGACTTCTTTTGTGTTCAGTGTGCAGCATTCAAAGCGACGTCATCAATTTCCAACATGTTCCGACATCATTTGTTGGTTTTCAGTCATTTACCTAATTGTTTAGAGAGCTAAATAATGACCGTGAAATTGAAAATCACTACAAAATGAACTATGAAAATGTTGAAACTTGGCATGGAATCATCATTTCACCCGCATAGCATGTGCGAAAGAGTAGAGAGGGTCACGGCAAAAACTGGATGCACTTCGTGTACAAACTGGACAATCTCTTTCGGAGTATCAGGGTTTCGGACGAGAACTCATCTGTTACACGGGCACTTCAGTGTTTTTTAAACTTAGTTGAACTCCGGACTTCTTTTTGTTCAGTATGCAGCATTCAAAGCAACGTTATCAATTTCCAACATGTTCTCACATCATTTGTTGTGTTTCAGTCATTTACCTAATTGTTTAGAGAGCTAAATGACTGTGAAATTGAAAATCAATACAAAATAAACTGTGAAAATGTTGAAACTTGGCATGGTATCATCATTTCACCCGCATAGCATGTGCGAAAGAGAAGAGAGGGTCACTGCAAAAACTGGACGCACTTCGTGTACAAACTGGACAATCTCTTTCGAAGAAGGGTTTCGGACGAGAACTCATCTGTTACACGAGCACTTCAATGTTTTTTAAACTTATTTGAACTCCGGACTTCTTTTGTGTTCAGTATGCAGCATTCAAAGCGACTTCATCAATTTCCAACATGTTCTGACATCATTTGTTGGTTTTCAGTCATTTACCTAATTGTTTAGAGAGCTAAATAATGACCATGAAATTGAAAATCACTACAAAATGAACTATGAAAATGTTGAAACTTGGCATGGTATCATCATTTCACCCGCATAGCCTGTGTGAAAGAGTAGACAGGGTCACGGCAAAAACTGGATGCACTTCGTGTACAAACTGGACAATCTCTTTCGGAGTATCAGGGTTTCGGATGAGAACTCATCTGTTACACGGGCACTTCAATGTTTTTAAACTTATTTGA
>NC_057797.1:29137984-29139321 GCF_018294505.1 Triticum aestivum | reverse complement strand
AGAGAGCTAAATGATCGTGAAATTGAAAATCACTACAAAATGAACTATGAAAATGTTGAAACTTGGCATGGAATCATCATTTCACCCGCATAGCATGTGCGAAAGAGTAGAGAGGGTCACGGCAAAAACTGGATGCACTTCGTGTACAAACTGGACAATCTCTTTTGGAGTATCAGGGTTTCGGACGAGAACTCATCTGTTACACGGGCACTTCAGTGTTTTTTAAACTTAGTTGAACTCCGGACTTCTTTTTGTTCAGTATGCAGCATTCAAAGCAACGTCATCAATTTCCAACATGTTCTCACATCATTTGTTGTGTTTCAGTCATTTACCTAATTGTTTAGAGAGCTAAATGACCGTGAAATTGAAAATCAATACAAAATAAACTGTGAAAATGTTGAAACTTGGCATGGTATCATCATTTCACCCGCATAGCATGTGCGAAAGAGAAGAGAGGGTCACCGCAAAAACTGGACGCACTTCGTGTACAAACTGGACAATCTTTTTCGAAGAAGGGTTTCGGACGAGAACTCATCTGTTACACGAGCACTTCAATGTTTTTTAAACTTATTTGAACTCCGGACTTCTTTTGTGTTCAGTATGCAGCATTCAAAGCGACTTCATCAATTTCCAACATGTTCTGACATCATTTGTTGGTTTTCAGTCATTTACCTAATTGTTTAGAGAGCTAAATAATGACCATGAAATTGAAAATCACTACAAAATGAACTATGAAAATGTTGAAACTTGGCATGGTATCATCATTTCACCCGCATAGCATGTGCGAAAGAGTAGACAGGGTCACGGCAAAAACTGGATGCACTTCGTGTACAAACTGGACAATCTCTTTCGGAGTATCAGGGTTTCGAACGAGAACTCATCTGTTACACGGGCACTTCAATGTTTTTTAAACTTATTTGAACTCTGGACTTCTTTTTTGTTCAGTATGCAGCATTCAAAGTGACGTCGTCAATTTCCAACATGTTCTAACATCATTTGTTGTTTTTCAGTCATTTACCTAATTGTTTAGAGAGCTAAATGACCATGAAATTGAAAATCACTACAAAATGAACCGTGAAAATGTTGAAACTTGGCATGGTATCATCATTTCACCCGCATAGCATGTGCGAAAGAGTAGAGAGGGTCACGGCAAAAACTGGACGCACTTCATGTACAAACTGGACAATCTCTTTCGGAGTATCACGGTTTCGGACGAGAACTCTTCTGTTACATGGGCACTTCAATGTTTTTTAAACTTATTTGAACTCCGGACTTCTTTTGCGTTCAGTATGCAGCATTCAAAGCGACGTCATCAATTTCCAACATGTTCTGTCATC
>NC_057797.1:29135425-29136885 GCF_018294505.1 Triticum aestivum | reverse complement strand
CTAATTGTTTAGAGAGGTAAATGACAGTGAAATTGAAAATCACTACAAAATAAACTGTGAAAATGTTGAAACTTGGCATGGTATCATCATTTCACCCGCATAGCATGTGCGAAAGAGTAGAGAGGGTCACGGCAAAAACTGGACGCACTTCGTGTACAAACTGGACAATCTCTTTCGGAGTATCAGGGTTTCAGACGAGAACTCATCTGTTACACGGGCACTTTAACGTTTTTTAAACTTATTTGAACTCTGGACTTCTTTTGTGTTCAGTATGCAGCATTCAAAGCGACGTCATCAATTTCCAACATGTTCTGACATCATTTGTTGTTTTTCAGTCATTTACCTAATTATTTAGAGAGCTAAATGACCGTGAAATTGAAAATCACTACAAAATGTACTGTGAAAATGTTGAAACTTGGCATGGTATCATCATTTCACCCGCATAGCATGTGCGAAATAGTACAGAGGGTCACGACAAAAACTGGACGCACTTCATGTACAAACTGGACAATCTCTTTCGGAGTATCAGGGTTTCGGACGAGAACTCATCTGTTACAGCAACACTTCATTTTTTAAAACTTATTATAACTCCAGACTTTTTGTGCATTCAGTATGCACCATTCAAAGCCACGCCATCAACTTTCAACCATCAACTTGGCATGGTATATAAAAATAAATGAATAGAAGAAAAAAATAAAGCAGAAAAGAAAAAAAACTATAGCAGAAAACAAAAAACTATATAAAAAACTACTCAGAAATAAATAGAATAAAATAAATATGGCAGAAAATAAAATACTACTCAGAAATAAATAGAAGAAAAAATAAAGCAAAAAAGAAAAAAAAACTATATAAAAAAATTTGGGGCGCTGTCCTGTGGGCCTGCTAGACCACGGGCGTGCAATTTCAGGCCGAAAAGGCCCAGCAGACTCACAGTACAGCGCGTCGTAGCTAGGCCCAGAAGCCTGCTTTATAGAGGAGTTCGAAAGGGCAGTCGCGGCTGGGTTTATAAACCAGTGTGGCTGCCCTTCGCCCGGCGAGGTGGGACTAAACTTTGTGCACCGCGGGTGGCTGCGCACAACCTTTAGTACCGGTTGGTGGCTCCAACCGATACTAAAGGGTGATCTTTAGTACCGGTTGGTGGCTCCAACCGGTACTAAAGGGTGCTCTTCCCGCCTCTTGGCCTGGCCAAAGTTGGCCTTTAGTACCGGTTGGTGGCTCCAACCGGTACTAAAGGCCCATCCTATATAAGAAAACACTTCAAAAATTCAGTTTCTCATCTGCTTCTTCTCCTCTGTCCCGTCGCCCGCCGCCCCCATCACTGCCCCCTTCGACGCCTCGTCAACGCCCCCATCGCCGCCCCGTCCCCGTCCCCGTCTTCGCCGCCCCGGCCGTCCCCGTCCCCGTCGCCGCGCCCCGCCCCGTCGTCCCGTCGTCCCAGCCCAGCCCGTCCCCGTCCCTGT
>NC_057797.1:28984512-29135076 GCF_018294505.1 Triticum aestivum | reverse complement strand
GTCCCTGTTGTCGCCGCCCCGCCCCCATCCCCGTCGTCACCATCCCCGTCGGTGCCGCCCGTCACCATCGCCGCCCCTGTCGCCTCGCCTCTCATTTTTTGGAGAAGTTGTAATGTTTAAACTTTATCTAGCAAAACACTGGAAGAGTATGACTCGTGAAAATTTTCGAGTTCACACATATTATGGAGGGCATAGGTTCAACCCATCAAGGCATCTTAGGAACGTATACCATCAACTAAAGGGGTAAATAACTCAAGCTCAGAGGTAGAGCATGGTTGTCAAAGCAGAGGATACAATTTACCAAAGGCATTATGTATCAGGGGAAGGTCTCACAAAGTTATTGAATATGGGGGACACTGCCGGATAATAATCCAACAAGAGGTCTTGTGGTCTACAACGGAGCTGATGTGAGTATCAGTACCCTATCAAAGGAAGCAGGAATGCAAGTGCATCGGATTATAGAAACAACTGACTAACTCACAGCTCAAATGCAAAGGAATTATGAATTCCAAGACAAGGGATCAGAAGCAATGCTCTGATTAAGGATGGATAAGTTGAATAGCCTTAGGGGTACAATCGATGGCAATTTGATTGGTCGAGATCCAGCTCATTTTCAAAATTGACGTCTGAGCCGGAAAGATAATTTAGAAGGGTTGATAGATGATTGTGTGCGTTCGCACACATGTTGAATCAATAGGATCAAAATGACGGTGTCAAAAGATACTAGTGAATATTGCTAGCGACATGGGAGCATCCATAATGTAAGCATACAAGTATTTGCAGAGCAGTAGTTTAAAGAGGATGCTCAGAAGGTCGGATAGTATTTCAGAGTATCTTATGAAGCATACGAACAACGGGGGATGAACAGATACTCAATAAGTGCGAGGAATTTTCAATAGGGATATTCATGTGGTAAAGAACTGCAAGGCAGTAGGCTTAAAGGATTTTCGGAACAACGGGGAGCAATTTAGGGCATCTTGTAATAACAAGAGCAACTGAGGATGAAGGTATGAACGGCAATTGTAGGTAGTTATCCATAAGGATATTTCGGTGGTAGGGAATTGCAAATGCGACGGACACAGAGTCTCGAGAGAACATCAGAGAGTATCTTCAAAATCTTCTGGTGCAGCCGACGATCATCGGTAATAAGGGGCTCTTCGGGTGAAAGTGACCACGAGATCCTAATGTTAGATTTAGTAAAATTCATTAAACCCGAATAGAAGAGAGATCAGAGTCCCAGAGTAAAGGTCGAGGAGTAAAAGATCCTAGTACCACCCAATGGCGACGTGGGCCCGTAAGGCACACAGCCATGTTAGTAAAAGTTTTGTAATGTCTAGACTCGACTTCGGCCAATGAGTTGGGAAGGGGGGATTCCTACAGGCAGTCGGCTCTGATACCAACTTGTGACGCCCCCGATTCAATCGTACACTAATCATGCACGCAAATGTGTACGATCAAGATCAGGGACTCACGGGAAGATATCACAACACAACTCTACAAATAAAATAAGTCATACAAGCATCATAATACAAGCCAGGGGCCTCGAGGGCTCGAATACAAGTGCTCGATCATAGACGAGTCAGCGGAAGCAACAATATCTGAGTACAGACATAAGTTAAACAAGTTTGCCTTAAGAAGGCTAGCACAAACTGGGATACAGATCGAAAGAGGCGCAGGCCTCCTGCCTGGGATCCTCCTAAACTACTCTTGGTCGTCGTCAGCGGCCTGCACGTAGTAGTAGGCACCTCCAGTGTAGTAGTCGTCGTCGACGGTGGCGTCTGGCTTCTGGACTCCAGCATCTGGTTGCGACAACCAGAAAGAAGGAAAGGGGGAAAAAAGGGGGGAGAAAGCAACCGTGAGTACTCATCCAAAGTACTCGCAAGCAAGGAACTACACCACATATGCATGGGTATATGTGTAAAGGGCCATATCAGTGGACTGAACTGCAGAATGCCAGAATAAGAGGGGGATAGCTAGTCTTATCGAAGACTACGCGCCTGGCAGCCTCCGTCTTGCAGCATGTAGAAGGGAGTAGATTGAAGTCCTCCAAGTAGCATCTCCAAGTAGCATCTCCAAGTAGCATCTCCAGTAGCATCGCATAGCATAATCCTACTCGGCGATCCTCCCCTCGTCGCCCTGTGGAAAAGCGATCACCGGGTTGTCTGTGGAACTTGGAAGGGTGTGTTTTATTAAGTATCCGATTCTAGTTGTCATAAGGTCAAGGTACAACTCCAAGTCATCCTGTTACCGAAGATCACGGCTATTCGAATAGATTAACTTCCCTGCAGGGGTGCACCAACTTACCCAACACGCTTGATCCCATTTGGCCGGACACACTTTCCTGGGTCATGCCCGGCCTCGGAAGATCAACACGTCGCAGCCCCACCTAGGCAAAACAGAGAGGCCAGCGCGCCGATCTAAACCTAAGTGCACAGGGGTCTGGGCCCATCGCCCATAGCACACCTGCACGTTGCGAGGGCGGCCGGAAGCAGACCTAGCCTAACAGGCGTTCCAGTCCAATCCGGCGCGCGCCGCTCCGTCGCTGACGTCTGAAGTGCTTCGGCTGATACCACGACGTCGGGATACCCATAACTACTCCCGCATAGATGGTTAGTGCGTATAGGCTCGTAGCCAACTCAGATCAAATACCAAGATCTCGTTAAGCGTGTTAAATATCCGCGAACGCCGAACAGGGCCAGGCCCACCTCTCTCCTAGGCGGTCTCAACCTGCCCTGTCGCTCCGCCACAAAGATCCACACAGAGGGCCGTCGGGACAAAGGTCCTTTCAGCCCCCAATCCGTGAATCACTTGCGGGTACTCTTCGAGCTGACCCGACTTTAGCCACCATCTGCATAGTATGTATGTATGTATAGTATATACCCGTGATCACCTCCCGAGTGATCACGGCCCAATAGTATAGCAAGGCAGACTGACAAGAATGTAGGGCCAAAGGTGATAAACTAGCATCCTATACTAAGTATTTAGGATTGCAGGTAAGGTATCAACAGATGTAGCAACAAGGTCAGGCTATGCATCATAATAGGATTAACGGAAAGCAGTAACATGCTATACTACTCTAATGCAAGCAGTATAGAGAAGAGTAGGCGATATCTGGTGATCAAGGGGGGGGGGCTTGCCTGGTTGCTCTGGCAAGAGAGAGGGGTCGTCTGTGATGTAGTCGACCACAGGGGCATCAGCATCGTCACAGGGTCTACCGGAGAGAAGAGGGGGGAGAAACAGTAAATACATAGCAAGCAAGTGCATAACAGGACAACAAGCAGAGCTAGACGTGTTCTAACGCGGTAGTAGGTGATACCGACGAAGGGAGAAAGCATCCGGGAAAGTATTCCCGGTGTTTCGTGTTTTCGGACAGATGAACCGGAGGGGGAAAGTTGCATGTTTGATATGTTAGGGGTGTGTGGTGGACGAACGGGCTGCATATCCGGAATTGTCTCGTCGTTCTGAGCAACTTTCATGTAGAAAGTATTTTCATCTGAGCTACGGTTTATTCTCTATTAATTTTAAAAGATTTAAATCATTTTTAGGATTTATTTAATTATTTTAATGCAACATTATCCAGAACAGTGATTGCTGATGTCAGCATGATGTCAGCAGTCAACAGGGCGTTGACTGGGTCAACCTGACAGGTGGGTCCCGCTTGTCATTGACTGAGATTAACTAAAACAGATTAATTAGTTTAATTAGTAATTAGGTTAATCTAATCAGGATTAGTTTAGTTAAACAGGATTATTAACTTAATTAATTAACTGATAATTTGTTTATTTACTTTAAATTCTCTTCTCTTTTTTTAAGGGACGGCCCACCTGTCAGGGGCACAATGTGCCCCTGCAGTGGCTGTGTGTACGCGGGGGAAAAGGGAGACAGAGGACTCCGGCGGCCTCATCTAGGAGCCGCGGCGAGCTCCGGCGGGGCGCGCGGCCGTTGGCCGAAAGCAGCGACCAGAGGCACGCGAGGTGCGACGTGGTATCCGGTAGCAGCAGGCAGAAGGGCGAGCACGGCGGACGGGTGAGGCGCGGCGGGTGCAGCGGGACGGCGACGCCATGCCGGAATGCGACCCCGGCGACAAAATGTTCATCTGCGAACACTTGGAGAACCAGCACGACGAGGCGCGTGCAGTGGTGTAAGCGGTTCGTGTAGGGGCGGGTGAAAGTGACCACGACGACGACGTCCGACGGTGGTGACGACTTGCCCTCGTCGGAGGTGAGCCAACGGGGCACGGGGAGGAGTGAGAAGAGGGTGAGGAGGACCGTGAGCTCACAGCGATGCTCGAGGAGGGGCTCGGTGAGGGTGATGGTGCAGCATCCGCAGCGGATCTGGCGATGGCGTGCGGTGGCCAACGTCGGGGAAGAAGCAGCAGGTGATGTGAGGGCGGCCTCCCAGCTCTGATCCAATGGCATAGACGAAGGAGAAGACGATGGCGCTCCTCCCGGTCAGACTCTCTGGGCGCGGGAAGGACGATGGCCACGCGGCGACCGTGGACAAGGTAACGACGATGGCGACGCCCTCTGGATCGAAGGGAGAGACGGGCGTCGGCGTTGGGTCGGTTACCCCCGATCCAAATCGGGGGGGAGAGGGAGGAGTGGACCGTGGGGAAGGGAGTGGGGGGTCGTGGGATGGGACGACGGGATCGGGATCGAGCCCGATCCAGATCGTGGGGGCGGCGAGGGGAATGGGAGTGGTGCTAGGGTTCGGGTTGGGGGAGGGGGCTAAGCAGGAGGGTCGGGTGGGCCGTTTCGGTAGGGTCGGCCGGATGGGTGGGATGGGCCAAGGCCCATGGGGAGCCGCGGGGGTTTCCTTTCTTTTGTTTTGTTTTTACTTTTTATTTATTTTTTTTCTTTTCCGTTTTCTTTTAGTTTCCTTTTAATTTTGTTTTAGAAAAATACCAAAATGGCACCTATTTTGACGTTACCAAATATGCCACTACCACACTAACTTGCTACCCAATCTAAAATAGTTTCATAATTATTTAATATTTAAAGTATTTAAATAATAGTTTTTGCTACTGTTTTATTCATCTTATAGTATTGAAATATTTTATAAAGGTATGGTTTCTCCTCCATAATTACATATGCAATATTTGGTTCACTCCGAACATTTTAGTTTTAATATTTGAAAACTTTCATTGTTTGCTTGATTTTGAAATTGAATTTGAATCCGTTTCGAACTAACTCGATTTTATCAACAGTAACCGAGGTGACGTGGCACCATTAGCAGAGATTTACTGTAGCTTGATTATCCGGGCGTCACAGAAACCGCAGATTAGTTTCAACTGGATGGATTCTAGCTAAGTGATCAAGTATATGCCATATCCATATTACCTCGATCACTTAATTAGGTGATCAAATATATATAATATAGATATGACATATACTTGATGACTTAGCTAGGATCCACATGCATCCAGTCAAACTAATATGCGGTACATTCACCTAATGATTTAACAACTCATTATAATGTAAAACAATCACTAAATTAAATTAAAAACACAAAATTAAAGTAAAGATAAAAAATAAAACCAAAACACATCCAAACATTTAGTACCGGTTGGTGTTACCAACCGGTACTAATATCCTACGCGCTCAGGGAGCTGGCTAGTGCCACGTGGTTGCCCTTTAGCACCGGTTCGTGCTGAACGGTACTAAAGGGGGGGCTTTAGTGCCCACACTTTAGTGCCGGTTACCGAACCGGCACTAAAGAGCCTTACGAACCGGTGCTCTTGCCCGGTTCTGCACTAGTGTTGGTTGGTTGCACTTAAGTTTCATTCGCCGCATTAGCTGAATATCATTTAGTTATAATTCCCCTTTCTGAATCTTGCTAGTGAAACATCGATGAGAAGCATGGGTTTGATTCTAAAAGAAAAAACTCAGTGAAATAAAAAAAATTCTTTACGAACTTATGGCCTCGGATTTTTGAAGAGAACTAAAACTCAAGATACCCAACTCCATAGAACTGGATTTGATTGACTAGATGATACCGACTAATAGAGTAGTTTAGAAGAACGAATATTTGAGGTGATCGAGGCTATGCCAAAGACCATCCGCCATTTAAAATAATGGTGCTTCAGCTTCTCGCTGGTTCCATGTCTCGTCACTATATGCTGCTTTACACGTGTAAATGTGACTCTGTCACTGCCCTCGAGCTCATGCTGAGATTATACAGCTTTCTCTTGTGCGTGCGTGCGTGCGTGCGTGCGTGCGTGCGTGCGTGCGTGCGTGTGTTAAAAATCAAACACTGATCATTGAACTCAAAAGGAACAAACTTTTGGTCCATAGTGTACAAATTTAAGCCACAAGCGGATACCCAATTGCATCCATCACTTCTTGGCATAGCCCCGTCACCAAAGATTGAAGTTCCGATGAACAATGATTGAAGAAAGTACTTGAATGTCATGATTAGGACGTGCTAGTTAGTGGGTGTCCATAATATACTTGATTAGTACTATGTGTGCTTCTAACCAAAACCTTTGTTTGCATTTGTGTCTTGAAAAAGCTCTGAAACAAATTCATTCTCTTGACAGAATATTTTTCACTTGCTCCACGCCTAGTTAACTACGAAAGGTTTAACTTGACAATTATAACTAATGATACGAAACTATACATGGCTAGACAGCGAGCTTAAGTGCAACCATTCAAATGCGAGTATTCTCTTAACTAAGATTGAGGTTTTGTGAGAATCTACATATTATATCTTCACGAGCCGGTAAAATTTCTTTCCACTCAATTGTCAATCTCCCTTTCATTCTTTTGGTTTCTTAATTGCTCAAGGATGGGTAATATTTAAGCTTGGGGGAGTTTATGGCTTGATATTTTACCACTTTTAGTAGGGAATTTTGACACAGTTTTCACCGGGTTTTTGATACTTCTCAGACATTTCTAATGCTAAGTTCGAGAGAGTAGGAAACTCATTTTTTTTCCTTTATTATGCAAGAAAATATGTTTCTAGAACGAAACCAATCAAGATCTCTTCCGATGGAGCCAAAAGGAGCAACTTTTGTTTTGGGTAAGTATTCATCAGCACTTCCAAAGTGCAAGACGACCTCTAGTACGAGTGTAGTGATGGTACTAGGCGCCAACTGCCTCCCCTCATCTACAACAGCATTTTTCATGAAGGGGCAAGCAGCATCAGAGAGACCCGGCCGCCGCCACACCGTCCAGAAGGTAGGTAACACATATGGTACCTCAAACAAAAGGTAACGCATATAGTTTAGTGAATCCATGACCTACAGGTGACAGGTGAATATATCTACGAGGAACAAAAACAATATGAGATAACGATGACCCACAAAACCTAATGCATGGTTCCAGTTTAACGACCTTAATTGTGAAGACATGAGTTGAAAAAATGATTATGCGTATTCAAACGAAACTTCAAAAGCATGTTTTGAATTTTTTTTGATAATTATGAATTTGAAAAATGTCTCCACAATTAAAAACAGGTGCATAAAAAATGTATCTGGTGTATACGGATAATGTACAATGTGTAAGAAAAAGTAGACATTAAAAGATATATTTTTTAAAATGTTTAACATGTATTTGAAAAAAGTAACTTGTATAAAATATATGTCAGACGTATACAAAAACTGTACTACGCGTATGTAAAAAATAGACATCAGAACATATGATATGAAAGAAAATGTTAATAATGTATTCAGGAAATGTTAAACATGTATAAAAACACGTTTCATTTGTATAATTTTTTTTACAAAGGGTATAAAAAATGTAGACATCAGAACATATAACAAAAAAATTACTCATGACGCGAGATGTATTACGAATTATTCTGGGCTGTATATATAGCTCTTGTGGCGCTTTAAGCACCGCCAAGCAAACCGGCCCTCACGCGCTCGCTAGCGTGGTCGGCCCGTCTATGCTGCCGTGCAGCATCGGTCGGGGTGTTCAGCCCCAACTGCTTCGTTAGATAAAAAAAATACTGGCTCGTCCGCTCAATAAACGGTTGACCAGTGTTGACCTGCTGACAGTCGACTTTCAACAAAGATAAAAAAAATGGTTCACGAGTTTGATGAATGTTCGCAATTGAAAAAAGTACATGGAATGTTGTGAATAAATGCACGGATTTGAAAAAAAAAGTTCATCGATAATGAAGAAGTTCATGCATTTGAAAAAAAAAAGTTCATCTCTTTTGTAAAATAAATTCGTGGATTTGAAAAAGAGTTCATTGATTTTATTAAAAGTTCACTAATTTTAAAAAATGTAAAGAATTTAGGAAAAAATGTAAAAAATTTAAAAAATATTCATTGATCTTGATAAAAATCATTATTTTCTTTTCGTAAAAGTTCACCAAGTTGAAAAAAAGTTCACTGATTTTGGAAAAATACCGTAGTAATTGAATTTGAAAAAAGGTCACGGATTCGAAAAAAATAGGAATTTGAAAAGTTCAAAGATTTTGTAAAAAAAGGTCGCGATCTTGAAAACACAATTGAATTAAAAAAATTCACGAAATTTAAAAAATAAAAGAAAAACCATCCACCTTAAATTAGGTTTTGGCGAACAGAAAAGAAAAAAAAAAGGAAAAGGGAGTACGTAATCACATCAAGTGTGGTGACCGAGGTGGTTACTTCAGTTTATTTGAAACAAGGAGATCGTGGCTTCGAATAACCTTGTACATTCATTTTTTTGCGGGTTAACAGAAAACTGAAAACAAAATAACCACGCCGATCACGCGATAGGGACCCTCGCGCAATTGTTCGGCCAGCCCATATGGCTTCATGCATATTTGATCTTTTTTTCTACTTTTTAATTTCTTCCAAATAATTTTATTTCAAAACATAAAATTAATTTAAAAACACAGTGTAAAAATAAGCGAGCATAGTTTAAAAAATGTTGATAGCATAAATGAATGTTTGTAGAATTTAAAAATGTTCATGTGTTTCAAACAAATATACGTGACATTTGAAAAATAGAATAGTGTATATCAATGTTAGTGTAATTGAAAGTAAACATTCGCGCCAATCAAAAAATGTACAATATTTATGTAATATTTCTAAATAATTTTTATACAATTTAATGTTTTGTACCACTCAAAAAACTTTAACATTTTTAGAAAATGTTAAATAGAATGTAAAAAAATGTGTATTTTGTTTTTGAGTTATGCTTGCATATTTTAAAAAATGTTCTGTACCATTCGAAAAATGTTATCGATGTGTATTTGAATTTTTTTAACCCATATTCAAAAAATAAAAGTAGGTAATTCACGTATTTAAGAAACTAGGTTTCGGATCCACACCGAAAACAGCCGGTATTTTACTGAAAAATCGCGTAGGAGCAGCGGATCCGTGCCGAAGACGGACGATATCCGATCGGGACTGCGTGCGGGGTCACCGGATCCGCGTTGGGATAGCCGGAGTGCACACCGGGGGGGGGGGGGGGGGGGGGGGAGGGGGCGGAGTCCGCACCGAAGACGGCCAAGATCTGCGACTCGTAGACTGTTTCAAAGAGGGAAATATGAGACATAATGAGTAGAGAGAGTGGATAGTGGTGGCCGTTGGGGATATGAGCGGTTCATGAGTGGGACCACGACCTTGTATTCCTCTCGGTATCTCTCTTGTACTGGAATAAATAAATAATAACGGCCTACATATCCTAAATTCCACGTGTAAGCAGTAAACCTAACCGGTATGTATCTCATCCGCTTGAAAAAAGACTTCGGAAATGCTAAAACTCTGACATCAAATTTTTAGTCATGAGGATGACAAATTTAGTTTATGCAAGCATGGCAATTTTGGTGGCAAAAAATTAAGAGAAAATTGCTTCTATACCATCGACAATCTCAGCAATGGCTCATTTGTCATCCAACAAAGCTCCAATGCTTATATACCAAACACAAACAAATTCTATTGCTTATATACCACTAGCAATTAGTCTACCGTTATCTTAGTCCACTAAGTGACCAAAATGACTGTCCTGCCCTCAATAGCAAATAAGCACAACTGTAAAACATGTCCAGAAAAAAATTTGACAGCATTCCCTTGTATTTTCAACATTCCAGCACAAATATAATGACTACCTAGCAATTTCAGCATATAAATAGTTCCAGCAATAGACTAATACTCAAGAAAATCCACATCATTTAGAAGAGATTCAGCAAACACCATATTAAATCTTAGACGATTAGTACCAAGTTCACATCATCCAGAACCAAAAAATGTTGTTCACACAAGCAAGTCTCTGAATAAAATAGCATAACCATGAAGAGGTGCGATACATAAATAATACGCGAGATTTTAGAGAATTTCATAGTTTCAACTTTTTTTTTGCTTCTAACGGCCATTGCTTGGCTGTTAGGCGCAGCTCTCTTCTTGCTTCGAGTGCCCATTGCAGGGCTGTCAGGCGCAGCAGATATGACCTTTGATCTACATCAAATTTTTTAATTACATACTAAGGTACACTCACAGAATATAAGTAAATTTGGTGTAGTTTTCATACCTTCTAGATTTAGAGGTAGTCTTCAATGATGTCAACTTGGCAACATCGTCTTCAATTGCATCACCTAGACATGAAAGTAGAGCTAGTGCAGTTCCATTTTCACTTGGACACGGAAGCAGAGGTAGTGTACCATCAGTTGCTTGATCTGATGTTGTACAAATACCTTTTGTAATGGGTTTTTTCTTTCTTTTGTCCCTACATGAGTTTCATATATTAGCTTAAGTAAGACAAGAGTAAGGTGGAACAGAAATCTCATATTAAAATAGCAAGTACCTTTTTTTTGCTTTGCTACTTCTGCATAGGCTTCTAGTGCTTCAGGAGCAGCATCTTTGCAGCTTTACCATCTATGTCCATAAGCTTTGCAAATTGGACACTGGTGCTGGCCTTTCTTTCCCTTCCCCTTGCTATTCTCAGCATCACTTTTGTGCCTTTGTAGCTTTGGCCTCCCAGGGGCCCTCCTAAGGATTGGGGGATTCAAGAAGAATTCTTTGTTCACTCTAGGCCATTGAGACATGTCGGTTAGGCCAAGAAGAATTCTATGTCCTAAGCAATTTCTGGAATAGCATCCGGTCTAGCATCTTCCGCAACCCATTCCTCATCATCACTGCTATCCTCAACATAATCATTATTTGGTATATCTTTTTCTCTGACCTCATCATCACTATCGGAACCAACACTGCCAACCGACATGTTCATATTCTTCATGCGGATTGTCAAGATATGTATCTATTAGGCATACACTAGCTTCATCAATGACATTACTTGATTGACTAGGCAGTGTTATAGATGGTGTTTGGTCCGAAGGAGTAAATGGAACATGGACATTATCACTTCTCTCGGAATATTTGATGATCAAATGGCCACTTCTATTCTGATCAAAATAGTCAAACATGGAAGAGAGGGTTGCATCGCTCCCCACCTCGCCGGAATCATCGATGCTAGGGTTCTGGTCGACATGGCTGCTGGGAGAGGTTGGCGCTGCTAGCCCCCGTGTGTTGGCCGTCGAAGAGGTAATGGAAGAGAAGGCTAGAGGCGCGGCGTCGATGGGGGCGTGCGACAGGGGCTGGGGAAGCGCCGCCGGCGGTTCCGCCATGACCCGGCGCCTGGATAACGTCAGAGATGCGGTGGACGAGAAGCATGGGGAAGCGCCGGCGAGAGTTCCTCCATGATTCGGCACCAGCGGGGGATGGGGGAGCAGCGGTTGGGGCTCTGGTGGTGCCGGCGGGGGTTCGGCCATTGCGGTTCGCTGGAGGCCGGCGCGTGTGCGTGGATTGGGGATGATGGGGCGCATGCATTGAGTCGTGGAGATGGGAAGGGTCGGGTGCGTGCGTGAGTTTTTTTTTTCTAAACCAAGGGTAAAATTGGAATTTGTGTGAAATATGACAAGAAAATGGAGACTATCTAACGGCAGACTAACGGCAATGACAAATAAGCAATAGAATTTGTTTGTTTCTGATATATAAGCACTGGAGCTTTGTTGGATGGCAAATGAGCCATCGCTGAGGTTGTCGATGGTATGGAAGCAATTTTCTCAAAAAATAAACTGAGGCGATCTTTGGAACAGAATATCCATTGAACAAGTATGAGCAAGTGCGCGCGCGAGGAAGTAAACAGATTGTTTGTTTTGATTTTGACTGTAACCGCCCGAGCGGCCTCACCGCCGCCAATGGAGGCCACCTCCTCAACCTCCTCCGTCTCTCCGATCCCATTCGCTTGAGCGCTCCACGGAGGATCGGGGCGTAAGACATGGGAGGACTCCCTTGGTGTCTGGCCACCACCGAGTGCACGCCGCAGCCGTCGTCGTCAGGCTCCCTCGCCGGCACCCTCGCTTTCATCTTCCTCTCGCCGTGCCCGCAGCGCGCGCTCCTCGGCGCCATCGACCTCCTCTTCCTCCTCGCCTCGCTCCTCCTTGTCCTAGCCAAACGCCGCGGCTCCGGCCGCGCGGGGCCTGAGCACGAGGCGCTGCTGCCGACGCCCACCGCGCCGTCACGGTCCATCACATGCGGTTATGCCGTCGCGCTCGGCGCGTCCGCGGTCTTGGCCGCGGCGTCCGCTGTCCTCCTCGCGATCGCGGCCTTCCTCCTGCCGCCCGCGGCGTGGCGCTACGCGGAGTCCGCCTTCCTTGCCGCCCACTGCGCCGCGCACGCCGTGGCCGCGTGGACCGTGGTCGCCGCTTCGCGGAAGCCGGCCGCCGCGCACCCTCCGAGGCACCTCCGCGTCTTCTGGATCGCAACCGCCCTCTGCGCCGCGCTGTTCTCGGCCTCCGCGGCGATCCGCTGCGCCGGTGGCTCTCCGCTCTTCCCCGATGACGTCCTCGCCTTCGCCGGCCTGCTCCTCTCGCTGCCGCTCGCGTACATTGCTCTCACCACCTGCACGTTGCGCGATGAAAGCGACGAACAGGACCAGAACCCCAGCGCGGCTGCGGCGACGCCATACGCCACCGCATCGTTCCTCTCGCGCGCGACCTTCAGCTGGATCAGTCCACTCGTCTCCAAGGGGCACGCCAATGGCTCCCTCGCCGCGGCCGGGGACGTGCCACCGGTGTCGCCGGCCCACAGCGCCGAGGCGACGTACGCTCTGCTCGCGTCCAACTGGCCGGACGCGGCGCGGAAGTGGCGGAGCCCGGTGGCCGTCGCGCTCTGCCTTTCCTTCTGGCCGCAGCTCCTACTGACCTCCGCGCTCGGCCTCGTCCAGCTTGCGTCCATGTATGTCGGCCCGTCGCTCATCGACCGGTTCGTCGAGTTCATCCGCCACGGCGGCACGCCATGGGAGGGCCTCCGGCTAGTCCTCATTCTGCTCGTCGGCAAGGCGGTCCAGACGCTGGCGTCCCACCACTACAACTTCCAGGGCCAGCTCCTGTGCATGCGCATCCGCGGTGCGCTGCTCACGGCGCTGTACCGCAAGTCGCTGCGGCTGTCCGCCGGCGCGCGCCGCACGCACGGCGCCGGCGGCATCGTGAACTACATGCAGGTGGACGCCTGGGTCGTATCCGGTGCCATGCACGGGCTGCACGACCTCTGGCTGATGCCGCTGCAGATCGCGGTGGCGCTGCTCCTCCTGTATGCGTACCTCGGCCCGGCCGTGCTCATGACGCTCGTCGTGATCGCCGCGGTGGCCGTGGTCACCGTGTTCGCCAACAAGCTCAACATGGGCTACCAGTTCAAATTCGTCGAGGTCCGCGACAGCCGCGTCAAGGCCCTGACAGAGATGCTCAACCACATGCGCGTGATCAAGCTGCAGGCGTGGGAGCATACATTCGGCGACAAGGTTCGGGAGTTCCGGCGGGCCGAGGTCGGGTGGCTGAAGAAGATGATATTCTTCGAGTGTGGCAGCACCGTGGTGTACTCCAGCGGGCCAGTCTCCATGGCCGTGCTCGTCTTCGGGACATACCTTGCCGCCAGAGGGGAGCTGGACGCCGGCAAGGTGTTCACGGCCACCGCCTTCTTCCGCATGCTTGTAGGGCCCATGAGCAGCTTCCCGCAGACGATCGCCATGTCCGTACAGGCGTTCGTGTCACTCGGCCGGCTAGACAAGTTTCTGTCAGACGCTGAGATCGACGGCACGGCGGTGCAGCGGCTCCGGGGATGAGGTGGCCGTGAAGGTGCAAGACGGAGTGTTTGCATGGGACGTCGAGGGCGGTGAGGGCGAGGAGAAGGATAGCGGAGGGGAGGAGCCGGTGCTGAAAGGGATCGAGATGGAGGTGAGGAAGGGTGAGCTCGCGGTGGTGGTCGGCACCGTTGGCTCCGGCAAGTCGTCGCTGCTGTCGTGCATCATGGGAGAAATGCACAAGGTCTCTGGAAAGGTGAGTGTACTGCTTAGTTTTATATGAGTTTATATGAAATGAACAACACCAGCAAACATTCAGGATCCATTGATTCAAAGGATTTCTAAAGAATTTTTTAAGGATTTTAATATATGTACATGAGTTGTCTCATTTGTAGGATTGCAATCCATAGGATTTTTTCTTAGAATTTATTTTGCATTAGATTTTAGAGGAACATTTTCATCTACTTCAACTTTGATTCTGGTGTTTTTCTTATTTTGCGACCATTCTAGAAATCCTGTGAATCAGTGCAAATTTATTCTAGGAACAGGAGAGCGTGCAAATTGTAACTGTTCAACAGGACAGTTAGTTCCACTCTGTCACATACTCTATCCATCCCAAAATAAGTGACTCAATTTTAGTACAAAATTGAGTCACTTATTTTGGGACGGAGGGAGTACATTGCAGATGATGATATCAGGATGCAGGAATTTATACATTGACATTGCAGAGCTTTTCTAGTTTCTAGAATTAGGCCACCCACAATTTCTAGAAAAAAGAGCTTTTCTGTTCCTCAAATCAGCTTAAGTACTTTTCTCAACTTCTGCCTCATCTGTCATATATTGTCTTTTGTCTTTGATATAGGTTAGCATATGTGGGAGCACAGCATGTGTCAGTCAGACAGCCTGGATTAGAAATGGAACCATTGAGGAGAACATCTTATTTGGGCAGCCAATGCATCTAGAAAAGTACAGGGAAATCATACATGCTTGTTGCTTGGAAAAAGATCTAGAAATGATGGAGTTCGGCGACAAGACCGAAATCGGAGAGCGTGGGATCAACCTTAGTGGTGGCCAGAAACAGCGCATCCAGCTAGCTAGAGCAGTTTATCAAGATTGTGATATATATCTTCTTGACGACATATTCAGTGCAGTCGATGCTCATACTGGCTCAGCTATCTTCAAGGTGAATCTTATTTTTTTATACTAATAATGGACAGGTGACAAACCCTCTAAATAAATGTATGTTATATAGTATCTCATTCTGTATACGTTATATATCTTACTCCTTTAATTTTTTATTCAGGTCTATCAAGTTTGTGCTAAGTACTGTGCTATGCTAGTATTTTAGCCAGTTATTAAGCAGCACACTAACAGTTAATCCTGTTCTGCAGGAATGTCTCAAGGGCATACTGAAGAGCAAGACTGTCTTGCTTGTTACTCACCAAGTGGATTTGTTGCAAAATGTGGATACTGTATTTGTAAGTTCCATTTTTCAACTCCGCGTATTGATTTTGGAGAAAATAGAGTATACATATATTCTTGCTTCAGAAATGAAGAAGTGAATAACTCGGAACATATTGCAGCGCATCACTAGAATGTTTTATTTTTGGTTCAGTAAGTAGAGAAAGAACAACTGTATTCTTCATACCTATGGTTCCTAAAAACTTTCTTTGTATGTTCTTCAGATCTATTTAATCTTATTTTAGTTATCTTTACCTTTCAACATATGCCATACTTATGGTACTATGTGAAAGATAGCACGGTGATATTATCGACAGATAACAGAGATGAAACTACATTATATAGTTTGGATATGAACATGCAGGTGATGAAAAATGGTGGGATTATTCAGTCAGGGAATTACGGCGATTTACTAGATTCCTCTTCAGATTTTTTGGCTCTTGTTGCTGCTCACCACAGTTCTATGGAAGCATCTGGGGTGGAAGGTCACAATGTTCAGAACACTGAGAATTGCCCAGCCACCACAGTATCACAAGAGCCCTCTTCTCTTAACTCCAACTCCAGTAATGAAAACAGCCATACAAATGCCGTTGTGCCGAGCAAAGAAGCAGGTTCGTCGAAGCTGATCCAGGAAGAGGAGAAGGAGAGTGGACGAGTAAGCTGGCATGTGTACAAGCTATATGTCACGCAAGCTTGGGGCTGGTGGGGAGTTCTGCTCATTCTAGCATTGTCTGTGCTGTCAGAGGGCTCCACAATGGCCAGTAACTACTGGATGTCATATGAAACATCGGGGGGCACCATATTTGATATCTCAAAGTTTCTTGGTGTCTATGTTTCGATAGTCGCTGTTTCAATTGTGTTTGAATTTATCGCCGTTCTTTTCCAAGCATTTTTGGGGCTTAAGTCAGCCCAGGCCTTTTTCAGCAAGATGTTAGACAGCATTCTGCGAGCTCCGATGTCATTTTTCGACACCACTCCTTCAGGAAGGATCCTAAGCCGGGTATGTCTTATGAGGCCATAGATTTAGTTTGTTTACCGGCCATGTATACAGATGCAATCATCTGTGTATAATGTTTTCAGGCATCAGAGGACCAGACTAAAATAGACGTTTACCTTTTATTCTATACGGGTGCCGGCATATCGATGTGCATTTCGGTGGCTAGTAGCATTGCAGTTACCTGTCAAGTAGCATGGCCATCAGTCATAGCAGTGCTTCCTCTACTGCTTCTGAACATTTGGTACCGGGTATAATCCAGACACTACAATGCATCTTAGAGGACTCAACTAATTCTTCATTTCACTAAACCGTATGTGAATAATGGCAAAGTTTTCTTTTCTGACTTTTCTTAATGTTTCTCAGAATCGTTATATTGCAACATCCCGAGAGCTAACTCGCCTTCAAGGAGTAACAAAGGCACCGGTTATTGATCACCTCACGGAGTCCTTTTCGGGCTCTCCAATTATAAGGTGCTTCGGGAAAGAGGATGAATTTTGCCAAAAAAGCTTGGACATGATTGATTCGAATTTGCGCATGTCTTTCCATAATTATGCAGCAAATAGGTGGTTTGGGTTTCGCCTGGAGCTAATTGGCACACTTGTGTTGTCTATAACTGCTTTTCTCATGATCACTTTGCCTACCAATTTCATCAAGAAAGGTATTAGTCTCCATCAACTGAGTATTTAATTATTTATAGAATTGCATTACATAAACTAGTTTCGTGCAACTGCTAGCAACTGGGCAAACTTTCTTAATTTTCCACCTTTCTGGGTCTGTTTCTTTGTGACCTGCAAATGCATTATGACATTCCTTCATTGATATTACTGTTTCTAATGTAGAATTTGTCGGCATGTCTCTGTCCTATGGTCTTTCTCTCAACTCCTTGGTGTACCATGCAATTTCTGTAAGCTGCATGATAGAAAATGATATGGTCTCTGTGGAGAGGGTGAATCAGTACAGTAGCCTTCCTTCTGAGGCAGCAGGGACATTGGCAGATTGTCTGCGTCCGACGCCAAATTGGCTCCAACGGGGAGACATTGACATAAAGGATCTAGAGGTCAACAATTCTTTTTTTTTCTTTTGTTGATTCTTCCTTTGGCAAGCTTCTTTTTGTAAGCTACTATTCTCTAGGTGACTGATAGAAATGAGCCACAAAATGCTGTTTATTTAATTTCAGGTCAGATATAGACCAAACACACCTCTAATCTTGAAAGGCATTACGATAAGCATCCGCAGTGGAGAAAAGATTGGCGTTGTGGGAAGGACCGGCAGTGGCAAGTCAACTTTGATCCAGGCGTTATTCAGGCTTGTGGAGCCAGCAAAAGGTCGGATCATCATCGACGGAGTTGACATTTGCACTCTGGGCCTTCATGACCTGAGGTCTCGCTTCGGTGTGATTCCTCAGGAGCCTGCACTGTTTGAAGGAACCGTGAGAAGCAACATTGACCCAATTGGGCAGTACTCCGAGGCTGAGATATGGCAGGTAACAGGATATAGCTACTGTGTGTAATACACGAACTTCCTCTGTGATACGCCGAGTAATTCATTATTTTTATTGGTCTTAATATATTATTATAAGGTAGAGACGTACTGCTCTACCTTCTGTTTCAAATTAATATATTTTTTCCTATATACACAGGCCCTTGAGCGTTGCCAGCTGAAAGACACAGTAGCTGCGAAACCTGAGAAGCTTGATGCACAAGGTATATGCTTATCATATGGGAATCTTGATCCTATGTAGAATCATAACTAAGTGTTACAATGCAAAATGGTAGTTCAGGCTTTATAGTTGGTTCCGATCCCATAAGGATCCTGTGATACTGATCTTTGCTTAGGTACAAGTATATGTTTAACAATGAGAATTGAGAGATATTATGCAGCAGGGAAGTAAATGACATTGTTCGTAGAGATTATCACCGTACAAGCTTGATTGATGGTTTTCAGTGCACTCTAGGCACGCATTTCACATTCTTCGGTGACAATCATAGTTTTAAATAGCCAGCTATAGCTCTGCTATAGCCTTATCAGCCGGGTGCCACTAAATGTTCGCCTTCACAAATAGCCCGCTATAGCTTATTTGGAGGCCCGCCACTATTTTCCGTAGCCCACTATTTAAAACATTGATGACAATAGTCAAATACTTGTTGCATGTTCGTTTGTAGTTGCGGACATGGGTGAGAACTGGAGCGTGGGGCAACGCCAGCTCCTATGCTTGAGCCGTGTCATACTGAAGCGCAGCCGGGTGCTGTTCATGGACGAGGCCACCGCTTCTGTTGACTCTCAGACGGATGCAGTCATCCAGAGGATCATCCGGGAGGAGTTCCGTGAGTGCACTGTCATCAGCATTGCTCACCGTGTCCCGACCGTCATAGACAGCGACAGAGTTCTGGTGCTGGATGCAGGTAGGCTGCGCCCCTTTTCTGTTACATACACGATCGAATCATACTATGTGTTTCTTGTGTCTTTCACACAAGAAGGAAACTGAATTATGTATGTATTTTACTGTTTCAGGGTTAGTGAAAGAGTTTGATGCTCCATCCAAGCTGATGGGAAGGCCTTCAATTTTCGGGGCGATGGTTCAGGAGTACTCAAGCCGCTCGTCGCAGGCAACCGATGGATGATGTGCATGCATGTCTACCTAGAAAAGCCAAATAACATAGATCAAAATTCCAGATGAAAAAGTTTAGAAAAAAACAAGTAGTCGTAGGAAAAGATGAATTCTAG
Source organism: Triticum aestivum (assembly GCF_018294505.1). Classification (NCBI taxonomy): domain Eukaryota; kingdom Viridiplantae; phylum Streptophyta; class Magnoliopsida; order Poales; family Poaceae; genus Triticum; species Triticum aestivum. Next base: position 29,115,885 of record NC_057797.1, on the reverse strand, counting down.
AGTGAAATCTGTAAAGTATGCAGCCGTAGGACAATGAGCATATCCGAGTTCAGCATGCCTAACAGATATAGAGGACATCTCTGAACCTCTCCAATCTCTAGCAAACATACATGTTCTTCAAATATAATTTCGATTTCTCCAGATAGTCCAAAAAATAGCAGCCATACCAATAGAGACTAGATGCTTACTAGTCCACCCCTTTTTCAACAGGTTATCTTTGTCAACATAGCATTTTTCTTCAATAACCATAAGAACACTTTAATAGTGGGAGGTACTTTAACTTCCCACATAAACGTGTGTGGAAAGTTACTATCATTGAACCAATTTTTGATAGAGATTTGACAGAAAACTTACCATCAGCGGTAAGCACCCATCTAACATTAATACATTATCTCTATGATCAGATAACGCTATTTCATCACATTCTTCCTTCAATTCATTCCACATCATCAAAGAATCCACCCATTCTAAAATTGATTATATCCCACCCTTTTTCAAACTTAGTGGCAACAAAAATATTCCTATCAAAACAAATATTATACTCCCTCCATCCCATAATACAAGAGCAATTTTTACACTAGTGTAATGTCAAAAAACACTTTTATATTATGGGACGGAGGGAGTATGAACTAGCGTGAGACTTACATAAAGGTCTATAACCTAGCCACCAATCCTCGAAAAACCTGGTATTTTTACCATCTCTTATAATCTTCTTACATTCTGATGGTATCTCCGGAATTATAGTTGATGTCTAACAGACATTTAGCATTAACATCTTTACTATTAAAAGGAAGTCCGCGCTTATGATGGTAGTTTTGGTGTTTGTACGTTCGTCTCGTCCCTCCTCCCAAAACCCAAAACCATGATTTGCATTAGCTCAATCAAATCAAATCAAATCTTACCAAAACTTCAACCAAATTGAAACATTTGTGGCTTGTCCTATCCATACTCAAATCACATCAAATCTTAACAAAACCTCAACTAAATCAAAACATTCCTTGCCTTTCCTATCCATACTCAAGTGAAATCAAATCTTACCAAGATCTAGAATGTGTTGGATGCAAGGTATATGTCGGTTGGTGTTGAACCACTAGAATATGTATGTCTCCGTTGCTATGCACAGGCAATAAACTACTATGTATTAAAGATTACTGTCTGCCACAGACCCTTCTCGGTCACAAATTTCCAAAACCATTTAGCCAACAAAGCTTTAATCACATGTCACAAATTTTAAATGCATACTTGTTTCTTTTTGGCCTGGCAAACAGTGCCCCAATTAACCAAGTGATTTTTTTCATCCTCTTGCCGGACCATCGTAGGGTTATGTGACAGGAACTTAATACGCGATTTTATCGTCAACTGAAAATCACATGCATAATCTTTTGCTAGTTCATGTGCTATCCTGCAGGCGATAATTTAGTCATATATGAATCACCAGACGATCATGATTCTGACATCTTTTGACGTTTTTAGAAAATCCAAGCCATGGTCTGCTGTATTTTGGCCAACATTTGGCAGGTCAAATATTTAAAAATGAAAAAAAACTCGGTGTACACTTTGCTGAGCATTTTTATGGAATACTCGACAAAGTGGACAAATGGCAGCTCCTGATTAGTTATGGCATGGTTTTGGCGAGTGCCCGGCACACGATACTTACTTAACAAAAGCAGCCATGTGTCAACACTTGGTGATTGCTGGCAACTCCCACATCCCAACGTTTACCGAGTGTCAGGTGGATGGCACTCAGCAAGGTGACCACGTGGTGCCCTCTGGAAGCCCCTCCGGCGCCTGTGGCTGGTCCTTTAGCCGAGTGGACGGTTGGCTGCACTCGACATATCCCTCTTTGCCAACTATCTGCACTGGGCAAAGTATGGACACTTGGCACTAGTGGTCTCGTCTCTGAGTACCCGATTACTAGCACTCGGTAAAGTACTCAAAAAAGATGGCTTTGCCGGTCCCACCATAACACTCCGCAAATATTGGACGAGTATTTCCCACCCTTTGCCTTCAATTCCGGCAATGTTGACTATCATTCACATATACTTCCTCTTATTTTATTTACTTTGCATATTAGCTTTGTCCGAAGTGAGACTTCACAGAGTTTGACCAAATTTATAGAAAACAATATAAACATTTACAATAACAAATATGGCGGTTGTGAAAATATATTCAATGATGAATCAACTAGTATCGATTTGGTATTGTAGAAGTTAATAATTTCTTCTATAAAATTGGTCAACATTTACAAAACTCGACTCCAGACAAGGTAATATGCGGACTAAATAAAAATGGAGTATCAAACTCTGACCAAATTTGTCAACAACTAGTGGAATGCATTCAATCAGTTTGTCATAAGGCTTCGGCAAATAGAGCAACTTACAGAAGGATCTCTGGTTTTCCATAGCTGGCTATTCTCGTGTATGCATTGCACATTGCAGCCTGCCAAAAGTATTGCTTATAAGTACACAAAACCTATAAAAACTAAGTAATTAACCTGGAGCTCTGAGTTTCTATTAGTCTGTGTATGGAAATGGCGCCTCGCTTATGACTTGTCGCGGGGAAGAAGATTGCCATGAGGTTTTTTGTTTACACTTATGCCATAATCATAGTGTTTTCTCATCAGGCTAGACTTTAGGTGGCCTAATCTATCCTACAATAGTGAATGATGTAGCGCCTTTTAGCAGTGGTACTACCTATTTTGCATGAAGGAAGTGGTACCACTTTCTTTTCTCTACCATCACATATATTCATGAGCAGACATTTTTCTACCGCGCTCGTTCACCTTTTTGTTCATTTAAACCACTGGCATATAATTGTACAGTTGAATATGCATTGATTTAGGATACATTATTTCATTTCATGGTGACAATTATTGTTTAATTAGTGAAGTATGAGCTTCAGAGAGCATCTAATGCATGAATCACACATGTGTGATATTCTTTTTCATAGAAGATCCTAGCTTTTTGTGGACTTGATACCTTGTGGGAGACTTTTACTGTACTTGCTATCTTGTAGAACAGAATTGTGATTTCTTCATGCTGTGTGCTACAGATACTTTCAGAATTCAAATATATTCATAAATTTGCATGTGGTAGGAGGATATGTCATTATGAATAGCTATTACGAGGTTTCTTATATTGCTGGAATAACATTTCTGATCTATAAATAACTTCTTTTTACTTCCATAGAGTTTGATGATAACGCTTGATTAAATAGTATTTGTAATCTATAATTTTTGTATTGTTTCACATGTGGGAATACTGGTCGCTCTCGGTGCCTCTCCAATTTCTCTAGTGTTGTCTGGATTAGGCTTCAACTGCATGCTTGAAACCTTGCTAATCATAATGGCACAATATCTACATCCTGAGGAAGATGTCAATGGGTTGGATGGCTCTTGAGTCACCACGACAAATCTCATATGAGCTAAATGAGACTCTGTCGGCGACCGATTTTCTGGATCCATGCTTGCTCCCGACACCCACGTCGGGTCTTTTAACTGAAATGCTTAACTATGACCGTCAAACTACTACTCCTACCCCAACACTACCACCAACTCAGGTAATTAATAGTGATGCCAGTCAGTGGCGGACCCAGGATAAAAACCGAACTATGTAACCAGCCGGCTCCGGCGCGTGGCAGACTCTGGATGACAGCGATTGCCGCAGCAGGTTGTGGCCGAGCGACGATTCGTTTGCTCAGTTGCTCTATAATTAATTTTCAAGAAAAGTCGAAGCGGTGTCGTCTTGCCTCTCGATTTAATCACTTCAGTTTTCTTTTATTAAGAGCGGATTGCTCGTGTACGCATAAAACTGGGTTGCTGATAAATTGCCTTTGTTTTTTTTGAGCTTTTTCAAGGGAGTTGGGGCACTAAATCTGGGCTGACTGGGGGCTTGCTGGACTAGTATTGGACATATACAGGGAGGGCCAAATATTGAGTCGGGTCTTGGGCCCCCACTCACCATAATGTGGGTCTGCCCCTGATGCATGCAGTGATTCATGTTGTCGACAATCTCAGTCTGTAAGGTCCGGGTCGTTAGAATTGTATTTTGTTGTGTGTCGGTGATGGGTAACTTGTTTGCTAAGGTACTGACCTAAAATCACATATTTATGGCAAATATTTTTATTTATTATAAATTATTTTGTTGACATACAATCAACAATACATTTTTTGTCTGGAGTGACTATGGCTTAGTTGATTAGATATAGTTTTTCTAAGTTATTAACAATTGATTCGCAAACATACTTGTTTTAAATATTTTCTTTCATTAAGGTGCAATTGAATTCTTTAATTTTGAAAATATTACCTCAAAAAAAACTTTAGTTTAACTGATTGTTTCTGGATCAGAGAAAAGAAAAGAAAAATTGCATGGCTCCGCATATTAACTTCCGGTATTTGACTGAATAGTAGTATATGTAGGTGTTTTCATTTGTTCTATTATTGTTAAATATCTTGGCATGGATGTACAATCTAACAAATATCTTGATAGGAATTCTCAAAGTGCATAGTTTTCTATCTTATGTGCAGTGAATAAAAGAATTTCCATTATGTAGTATATCTACTAAGGGTTTGTCCTTGAATTGCTTACTTTCCTTGCTTACTAGTTTTTTCATCATCATGGTTTTTTTCACATTCCTTGGTCCAACAATCTGAAGGAAATATGCCCTAGAGGCAATAATAAAGTTATTATTTATTTCCTTATTTCATGATAAATGTTTATTATTCATACTAGAATTGTATTAACCAGAAACATGATACATGTGTGAATACATAGACAAACAGAGTGTCACTAGTATGCCTCTACTTGACTAGCTCGTTGATCAAAGATGGTTAAGTTTCCTAGCCATTGACATGGGTTGTCATTTGATTAATGGGATCACATCATTAGGAGAATAATGTGATTGACTTGACCCATTCTGTTAGCTTAGCACTTGATCGTTTAGTATGTTGCTATTGCTTTCTTCATGACTTATACATGTTCCTATGACTATGAGATTATGCAACTCCCGTTTACCGGAGGAACACTTTATGTGCTACCAAATGTCACAACGTAACTGGGTGATTATAAAGGTGCTCTACAGGTGTCTCCAAAGGTACTTGTTGGGTTGGCGTATTTCGAGATTAGGATTTGTCACTCCGATTGTTTGAGAGGTATCTTTGGGCCCACTCGGTAATGCACATCACTATAAGCCTTGCAAGCATTGCAACTAATGAGTTAGTTGCGGGATGATGTATTATGGAATGAGTAAAGAGACTTGCCGGTAACGAGATTGAACTAGGTATTGAGATACCGACGATCGAATCTGGGGCAAGTAACATACCGATGACAAAGGGAACAACATATGTTGTTATGCAGTCTGACCGATAAAGATCTTCGTAGAATATGTAGGAGCCAATATGAGCATCCAGGTTCCGCTATTGGTTATTGACCGAAAACATGTCTCGGTCATGTCTACATAGTTCTCAAACCTGTAGGGTCCGCACGCTTAACGTTACGATGAAAGTTTCATTATGAGTTTATATATTTTGATGTACCGAAGTTTGTTCGGAGTCCCGGATGATATCAGGGACATGACGAGGAGTCTCGAAATGGTCGAGACGTAAAGATCGATATATTGGACGACTATATTCGGACATCGGAAAGGTTCCGAGTGGTTCGGGTATTTTTCGGAGTACCGGGGAGTTACGAGAATACGGGGGAAGAAGTATATGGGCCTTATTGGGCTTTAGGGGAGAGGGAGAGGCAGGCCGCGCCCCCCCCCCCCATTGACTAGTCCGAATTGGACTAGGGGGAGGGGCGGCGCCCCCTTCTTCCTTCTCTTCCCTCTTCCCTTTCCTTGACTCCTACTCCTACTACTTGGAAGGGGGGAATCCTACTCCCGGTGGGAGTAGGACTCCTCCTAGGGCGCGCCATAGAGAGGGCCGCCCCTCCTCCACTCCTTTATATACGGGGAGGGGGGCATCCCTTGGAGACACAACAATTGATTTGTTTGATCTTTTAGCCGTGTGCGGTGCCCCCCTCCACCATAGTCCACCTCGATAATAGTGTAGTGTTGCTTAGGGGAAGCCTTGCGTCGGTAGAACATCAACACCGTCACCATGCCGTTGTGCTGACGAAACTCTCCCTCAACACTCGGCTGGATCGGAGTTCGAGGGACGTCATCGGGCTGAACGTGTGCTGAACTCGAAGGTGTCGTGTGTTCGGTACTTGATCGGTCGGATCGTGAAGACGTACGACTACATCAACCACGTTGTGCTAACGCTTCCGCTTTCGGTCTACGAGGGTACGTGGACACACTCTCCCCTCTCGTTGCTATGCATCACCATGATCTTGCGTATGCGTATGAATTTTTTTGAAATTACTATGTTCCCCATCACAATCTGGTAACATAATTTACAGGTACATTTTACTTTGTGTGAAACATGATGCACAGTAAACCAAAGTGCTACTTCTCTCATCAAGGGATACAAGAGGACTCTCATATGTTCCTAAATTGTGTCAGCAATGAATAATGGTCTTATAATATTGGCATTCATGTCATCTATCTATCATGTACTAAAAGCATATACAAGGAAAAAACTAGAGAAATAGTTCAGAAATTGTTGTGTGGTTGGCTTCTAGGACGAGCGCATATTATGGCGGTCCCGATTGAACATGTATCTGACAATTGTTGATCACGGTCTTGTCTTGAATGGTCAGTTATTTTGGCCTGGTCTTAGGCTTGTAGTTACTATTCGTTCTAGCAATGCATCAAGAGTTTGAGAAACAAGCTTTGTGTTTTCTAGAGAAAGAAAACTAGCAAATATGCAACATAACGACAATCTGATCAATGTATATGTTTGGAATTCCCGCTAATTTTTTTCCATGATTCTTTTAGTAAGAGCTTAGTAGATCATCAACATAGTCCACCTAAGTTCAAATGGCTATGGAAAAGAACCTATTCAAGCACAAGTGTTCGTTTAGCTCCTACTCAGTGATACAGTGAACACTGAAAAAAATTAAGCAGGAGGAGCAAACATCTACATAGCTATATCTATGTTTCTGCCAAAAGAACATGCTGAAAAAACATCAATTCGCTTGGGACTGTTTTTCGCTGAACAATATTGGGACCTCCTATGTCTTCAAGCAATAGCGGTATCTCTCAGCTTGATTAAATCATCATCTTTAGGGATACTCCCTGTCTACCTTGCTTAATAGAAATCATTGCGGTGGTAGCTTGGAGCATACGAAAAACCACAGGGTTGAAAGAGAAGTTTGTAATTTTATCTTTTCGCCCCCCAGCTCTTACGGAAGTGTATAAATGGTCCCTCAACTCCAAAACCAACAAAACTTAGTCCCTCTACTTTAAAACTGAATAAGTTTAGTCCCTCGCTTCGTGCGGTTTCCGTACGGCATGAACAGTAAATTTGAAAAACATTCGAGGAGCTTGTGGTAGAAAATACTAAGGAAAACTACCCTAGGGTGAACAATAAATTTTTGTGGTGTTTTGACATTCGTGGAGCTTGTGGTAGAAAATACTAAGGAAAACTGTCCTAGGGTAAACAGTAAATTAAAAAAAGTAGTAAAACAATTCAAAAAAAGATGTTAATTTCTTTTGGCGACCAAGATTATTGGGTGTGCAAGCTATGTGAAAACTTTGGTGGTGTTTGTACATTGTAGGAGCCCATGGCAAAAAAAAGGCTCAGAAAGAAACTTTGAAAAAGTGCACTATGTTGTTGTTTTATTGCTAGAGCTCCTCGGATGTCATTTAATCACGAAACATTTCACACACCTTACGCACCCGAGAATGATGCCAAAAAATTCTTATTTTTTGAATTGTGTTGCTATTTTTTTGAATTTACTATTCACCCTAGGGAAGGTTTCCTCTACTTTTTTCCCACAAGCGGCTCGAACGTCCAAACACCACAGAAATTTGCACACATCTTGCGCACACGAGTATCTTCGATGTCAAGAAAATTCAGATTTAAAAAAATTGTTGCTATTGTTTTATTTTATTGTTCATTGATTTACGGTTCACGGCAGATGGAAACCACCCGAAGCGGCACGAGGGACTATACTTATCCAGTTTTGGAAGCTAAGGGACTAAAGTTTTATGGTTTTGGAGTTGAGGACTATTTCTAAACTTTCGGAAGAGTTGAGGGACGAAAAATATACTTTTCTAAATTTTTTTATTTGCATAAACCCCTTTTTAATTAACGCAAATACAATAGGCAATTCTCCCATTGGTTCCCTTAATAGACAGTATGTCCACATCACAATAATTAGCTTCTCAGCGCGATGTGGGACAATAATTTGATGCAAATTCTTGAAATTAACACAAATGTAACAATGTGATACTCTCTTGATGATTTGATACAGGAAGCAATATTCCATCTCTATTCGTCAATCCTCCTTTTGTTTTTTTTGGAAAAGGAGGCTCACCCCCGGCCTCTGCATCTGAAAGATGCATGCAGCCAATCCTCCTTTCGTTGGGCGTCTAAATTGATTTAGTCCCAAGTATTATCCATACTGAAGTCAGTCAACGTATGTCCACACACATATCGCATTCGGCAAGAGCGGAAGGACCACACGGAAATCTATGGCAGACGTTCGCACGGACTAAAATGTAACATTCGGAAAATGACTTCAGGATCACACACATATTAGCGTGCTGTGTTCTTTCGCAGAATGAGGCAAGGCCCAGGCTCAGCGCAAACTAAGTTTTAGGGATTGTTTGATTCAAATGATCTTCATAGGATTTGGATCCTTAGAAATTATTTCTACATAGGTTGTTTGATCGGCAGGATTGAAATCATCCTTAGGAAAATTTCTAAAGGATTGCTTTGCACCCTATATTGAAGGGTGCAATTTCTTTGTTTTCTTGCCGGTAGCACACACTTTGATTACAAATTCTTGTGATTTTCTAATCCTATAGGATGAGGCCCTAAATTATTTTACGTAAGGCAATGCTCAGCACAATCCGTCATCTCTCTCCCAGACTGGAGAGCTCACACACCCAACGACATCTATAGCCGGCCAGCTGCGTCCATCATCTCCATCATGCAGTGTGTAAGCGCTCCTTTTTGACTGGGCAAAGGAACTGGTCAATCTTCATGCACATGAGCACGCACGTCCCTCTCTTGGACGCAGAATTCCAGCTATATTCCTCCTTACTCTTCTGGTCCATCCACGTTGCACCGTATACCTCAAAGGCTACATAACTCCTTCACACTTCCGAAGATCAGCGACGAAAAGTTGCAGTACTAACTGCATGTATTCAGAGATCTATGTATGATGTTTATGTAGCAACCAAAATTGGACCACTCATTAATAATTTGTGGCCAATGTCTATCAATAACAAAAGTATGGGCAACCACGTCACAGCCATGACCGAAACCTCACACTCTAAGAGTTAATGGCGAATAGACTCTCATTGTATATATGTCCCACAAGGTAGTGAGGATGTCTCTGCTCTAGTCAACAATTTTTTGTTGCATTAAGGAAAATGAAAGTCCCTTGCAAAAAGATAAAATAAACAACACGAAAGACGTATTCACTTACTATGTGTTCTCCAACTCACCTCCTTCTACTAAGCCGAACCAAGCAAACACATGCACATGTAAATGATAGCCTAAGTCACTATTATTATGCCAGTACCATCATTATGCTTTTTAACTTATTTTCATTGCATTCTGGGAAAATTAATTCATACTGCAATACTTGTACTCGAGTGACTTCTAGAAGGAGGTCAACAATCTCTGAGCTCACGATGATCGAAACAAAGTAGTAAGAGCAATCGTCACTTCACCTTCACATATGACCCGTTCCCTCTCGAAATCTAGATTCTTCCTCGAAGATGGTCTGATTTCAAATTAGAATTGTACGTCAAAACTTTTGAAAAATCTTCTCAAACTTTTATCATGACATATTAATGCCATATGATGACACCATCCCAAAATTTTTTTGATGAAAAGGGGTTTCTCCCCACCCCATTTTTATTAAAAACGGGGCAAAGCACCCAAGCCAACATTTTCAAAGCTCTCGGATCTAGCCAGAGTAGCAGGATCAGAAAAGAAGCTACAGCAAATAGGATCAGTCACACAGGGCCTGAGCAAACTTTTTAAGCATCTCTTCTTTGCAACTTCTAGACGAGGGAAAAAATAAACTAGGCCTATTACATCAGCTTAGCTTTCCAGAATCAGCCCGAGTGAGCTGTCAGCATGAAGCTGCCTAGTCCAACCACCACGCCATCTCCTAGTTTTCGGTCCAGGCGATTCGCAGTAGCTCGCCTCTTCGACGGTCCTGGAGCAGGAGACAGCGCCATAGTAGTAGTACTGACTGATCGCCCGCACAAAGGACCTTCCACTGATGTAGTAAAGAGCTGGCTTTTCCCAAGATCACAAGGGTACTTGTCCACGGCACGGCCTGAAATAACATATCATTACGCATGGTCCAAATGCTCCAAATGGCAGCAACGCAAGCAATATTTACAACAGATTTCTTATTATTAGTACTCCAAAAACTAGATAACTCAGCCATATCCTCGGGATACTCCCAAAAGATTCAGCAATATCTTCCCAGATTTTTCGGGCTACTATAAAATCAAAGAACAAATGTCGGACTGATTCATTTTCACCACAAAATAGACATGTCATATTATTAACAGGATGCCTTTTACAAAGATTATCTCTGGTAAGAATTTTATTATGAAAAGCTAGCCACAAAAACACTAAATATCTATGTGGGACCAAGATTTTCCAAAAGTATTTCCACACAGGGGTAGAAACCCCACCATGCCAAATTTCATGTTTTTAAAGACTTTGTTTTCATTTTCAGAATTAAAAACCATTAATCTCCATATTGTTCAGAGTCGAGTCTTGGCACCCTGAGGTTTGGAATTCCTTTCCTTTTCTTGTAGTTCAAAAATTAATTATATGCACTAAATGACTTCAATATACTATCAAATAAACCCCAAAAAATGCCAAATTTTGACATGAAAAATGGTACCAACATGCTAATCTTTGTTAAAGAGTCGGTCCCAAAATGGGGATTTCTAATGAGGTGATCTAGGAAGATAGTTGAAGCTATCATAACATGCCAATTCGAGGGGTATACATTTCATTTTCGGATTTGCTAAACATGAAGTGCCTGAAAATTTTGCAAGCATCAGTCGATTCCACCGACGCTGAAGACGGTGCCAACGTGAGGAGCCCAACGGTGAGCATCAACTCTGGCAAGGCCAAGCCAGGACCTCGCTGGAGACGGGATGACACTGCAAGCGGTAGAGACGGAGGTGAGGAGGGAGGGGCAAAGCTTAGAGGGATGCCAATTAGAGGCGGCACGGCATGAGGAAAATTGGGTGTGTTTAGCTCTCATCTAGATAAAAAATAACTATGTATCATCTGTTGGATTTCACCATAATATTTGTAGTGATTTTTTTCTTTTCTTTTTTATTCGGTTAATCAAGGAGTGTAAAAGCTAGACTAGACTTTGTTAATTGTCTTTTTTTTTTGCGGGGGACTTTGTTAATTCTCATCTAGACAAGAATTAGCAAATCCATTTATATATTCTCTTAGGCATCCTTTCATTTATTTATTATATGTATAAACGTTTGACTTGACTAATCCAAATAGTATTCCTCGTCAAGCTTGCAATTGTCTCTAGGGTCTTAGTCCACTATACTTGAATCAAACTAATAAATACTTCACCCCCAGCATCGTCCTGCATGAGCAAGCCAAATGATATGTGCTGATCACTAGCTAGCTGCAGCCATGGCCCATGCAAGAAGCATCCTCATACCCACGTACTACCTGATCAGCTGCTACATCTTATTTCTAGCCGCCTACGCGACTCCTCGCGCCGCCGCGCTGTCCTTCGACTACGACTTCACTGTCCCGAGGGACCGCAAGCAGCTCAAATTCATCAACGCCTCCTACGCCGGCCGCGACCGGATCATCCTCACCGACGACAGCTCCAACCTCACCGGCCGCGTCGTGCACCGAAAGCCCGTGCGCCTCTGGGACGACCGCACCGGCAGGAGGGCTAGCTTCACCACCAGCTTCCGCTTCGCCATCGTCCAGGACAGCGACAGGACGGACAACCTCTCACGGGGCGACGGCATGGCGTTCTTCCTCGGGCCCTTCCCGGCGACGACCCCTCCACCCGGCTCGGACGGCGGCCTCCTCGGGCTCTTCAGCAACCCCAACAGCACGGGGACCGCCGACTCGCGCCGCCCGCCGCACACCCTCGCTGTCGAATTCGACACTCGCTGGAACCACGGTTGGGATCCCTCGAACGGGGACGGCGCCAGCGGTGGCGACCACATCGGCGTCGACGTCAACGGCATCAGGTCCAACCGGACCAGAAGCCTGCCGCCGTTCAGCCTACATGGAATCATGTTGGCGAGCGTCACGTACGACGGCGAGTCCAAGGTGATGAAGGTGGCGCTTCGGAAAACCGAGCTGGCGTCCGAGTCGAGCACTACGTACGAGTTCAACGCCACCATGGATCTCAGAGACAACGCCGGCCTTGTACAGGACGCCGCCGTCGGGTTCTCCGCGGCCACCGGTGTCCTTTGCGAGTCGCACCAGCTGCTCGCTTGGTCCTTCCACTCCACAGGTAACCCACTTCAAATCTAACGATGTCACACCAGCTGCATGAACGAATTTCTAATCTTCCCATAAGGTTTACCAATATATCAACGGTAATTGTCCCCGACGAACGTTCGCTGTAAGGGGGCTGGCAAGTGAACCATTTTTACCGTCAGTTTTAGTTGTAAAACGGGATCAAATGACCGCATTATTTAGACGAAAATTGCCTTCTCGGGAAGAAAATGTCATGTCTTCTGAAGAAAATGTCACCTCTCCCCACTTCATCACAACTATAACTGCCATCGAATTGTTCGCATGTGCCACTTCCGCTGGCGAACGTTCGCCAGTTAGGAGGGTCCTATATCAAAAAGACAATAAACCTAATGAATTGAGATTATCCCCAATAATTTGTCACTTTATGTGTGTAGCCTATTTGTTGGTGCGGACGCCATTCGACTTCGCTCACAAACAGCAGACGTCACGTACCAAGAGTCCATAATTGATCGCGTGCGACAGAAATTAATAAAAACATCCTGTCATCAGCGTACTTAAGTATATATCTTTCAGTACTATAATGGCTTATGTATTAACTAACCAACTATAATCATCCCAAAATTGATGTGACATTCTCATGTCTGTAGCTGGCCTCTTTACAAATAGACAAGTTTAAAACTCACCAGCCAACTTTAAATCCTCTTAATCTGAATTTGGCTGCATTTCCCTCGATATAGCTCTCCTGCATGCTCTGCTCTATTATTCTTCTGAAAAAACATAGAACAACCCAAATAATCACATGTCAAATTTGATGTATTTTCATCTATTAATTAATCCCCCGGTCTGATATTTTATTTGATACTTCCTCCAATCCAAAAAATGGGTCGTGGCTTTGGTTCAGCCACAACACATTTTTTGGATTGAGGGAGTATTTTCTAGATTGTAGTAGTTCGATGTTTTCTTTTGCATGTGGCAAGCTAAACTCAACTAATAAACCTAACCAACTATAATCATAAATCATCCCTAATGTGATGCGACATTCACATCACTCTAGCCCCTTGGTGGTGTGGATCCCATCTGATCGAGCTCCTTCTAGAACGTTACACATCACCAAGCAAGGGTCTTGATTGCATTATTATCGATCTTATCCCTAAGTCACGAGAATAAAAACATAAAGCTTCTTTTGCATATGTACGTGCACTAGTTGGTTTCCTATTGGTGCATGACAAAACGTACGACCCTGTTAATGTTGCATGGCAACATCATGCCATTATGTGCACCTGCCCCGGCTCTCACGTCTGTACGGTCAATCGTCTTCATGCTCAATTGCCAGTCCACATCATGATTCCTAAGATCTTAGAGCTGAGATTGAGGGGACCATGATGAAATCCATATTGTTAATTAGATTGATTTTTCAATGCAATTTCCGTGATATTACTTTTTCATTTAAATTTTGTTTATGTGAGAAAGAAGAACATATTTTAAGAAAGGAAGAAATTCACTCCCAATGAAGCTACTGGCTTGGCTCACAATTCTTTTGGCTCACATAAACTATGTCTAATATTACAGTAGATTCTTGTAAATCATAATCCTGTTTACCCAACCCATTTCCTCCTATTTATAGTGGTTGTGTGGCGATAATTTCATACTATTTTATAGAATAATCACATCAAAACATCGTTTAGCTACCTAAAACTAAGCCTTAACCTCTCAAAGTATCAAACACAAGAGCAATTTTCTTTTCCTCCATTCTCACACCCATCGACTAGCTTATGTAAGGACAAAATTATAGTAACAAATCCAATAAAATTTGAAATTTTTAATACATGTAGCTTACATGATGGAGTAAAATATGTGTGCATATATTGGTTGCAAAATATTAACATTTGTGATGTAGCGGTAAATATCTTTATTTTATTTGCATAGTTTGTAGATGGTCATACGTTTTGTAAGAATATGTGTATAAACTACATGATTTTGGATTCATATCTTAACATTTTACAACAACAAATTTTCCTTCACAAAGATTGGCAACATGATGATTTAGAGAGTTTGGTGAGCCTAAAAGAATTAGCTTATATATGCGCCAAGCCAATGTTTCAGGAGGGAAAAATGGACTTCCTATATATTTGAAATTTTGTGTAGGGTAAACTGTTAGAACTATAGTTAAGCTAGATTTATAAATAGTAGGAAAAATAGCTATCTTCACTAAACCTAATAAGTTGAGATTATCCCCAATAATTTGTGAGTTTACGTAGCCTATTTGTTGGTGTGGACGCCATTCGACTTCGCTCAGTAACAGCACACATCACGTACCAAGAGTCGAGATCGCATAATTGATCACACGGTGGAGACTAATAAAAACATAAAGCTTTTGCATCCTCCTGTCATTGGCGTACTTAAGTATATATATTTCAGTACTATAATGGCTTGTGTATTAACTTCATTTTTTTCCATACCAAAACGACCCAGCACACTATAATGGCTTGTATATTAATCTAAACTTCACTAGGATAAACCTAACCAACTATACTCATCCCAAAAATTATGCGACATTCTCATGTCTCTAGCTTAGCCTCTTTACCGATAGACAATTTTAAAACTCAAAACCCAAGTTTATATCCTCTTAATCTGAATTTAGCTGTTTTTTTCCTTCTTCACTAATGTAGATCTCCTACATATTCTTCTATTTTATTTTTCTTCAGGAAAAAGATAGCACAACCCAAATAACCACATGTCGAACTTGATGTTTTCATCTATTGATTTACTCCCACGGTTTGAAATTTAATTAGATATTTTATTTTGCATATAGGCAATAACTTAATTAATAAACTTAACCAAGTATAACCATCCCTAATGTGATGTGACATTCTCATCACTCTAGCCTCTTGTTGGTGTGGACCCCATCCGATCAACCTCCTTCTAGAACATTACACATCACCAATCAAGGGTCTTGATTGGATTATTATCGATCTTATCCCTATGCCATAAGAATAAAAAAAACTTCTGTTCTACCGTATATGTATGTGGACTAGCTAGTTTACTGCTGGTCCATCACAAAATGTGACACCTTGCCAATGTTGCATGGCAACATCACGTTATCACATGCACCTGAATCGACTCTCACGTCCGTTCGGCCAATTGTCTTCATCTTCAATTGCCACACATCATGCTTCTTAAGATCTTAGAGCTGAGATTGAGGGGACCATGTTGAAATCCATATTGTTAATTAGATTGATGTTTAAATGTGATTTGAGTGTTATTACTTTTTCAATTAAAATTTTGGTTATGTGAGAAAGAGGAATAAATTTGAAAAAAAAAGGAAGAAATTCACTCCCAGTGAAGCTACTAGTTCGGATCAATTAGCTTGTGTTTGATAACACGGTGGAGTCTTGTTAATCATAATCCCGTTTACCCAACCCATTTCCTCCTATTTTAGTGGTTGTTTGAATAGTATTTTTTCTTCTTGGAAAAATTTCATAGTATTTCATAAAATAATCACATCACAACATCATTTAGCGACCTAAAACTAAGCCTTAACCTCTAAAAGTACCATACCCCGGAGTAATTTCCTCCTTCCCCAGTTCTCACACCCACCGATCGGTTCATGCAGAACAAAATTATGCTGACAAGTCCTAAAATTTTGATTTTTTAATACATGTAGTTTACAAGATGAAGTATATTTGTGTATATATATTGGTTACAAAATATTAACATTTGTGATGTACACGGTAAATATCTTTCTTTTCTTTGCATAGTTTGTAGACGTCATACTTTTTGTAAGAATGTGTGTATAAACTACATGATTTTGGATTCATATTCTAACATTTTACAACAACAAATTTTCCATCATAATGGTTGGCAAACCGGGACATGATGGTTTAGAGAGTTTGGCGAGCCTAAAAGAATTAGCTTAATATATGAGCCAAGCCAATGTTTCAGGAGGGAAAATGGATGGTGCCTCGACAGAAATTGTTTGCAGTTTTGAAGTTTTCTGTAGGGTAAATTGTTAGAATTATAGTTAAGCTAGATTTATGTTTTTGTAATGACCTTACAATTTAGCACCAAAAATAAGACAATAATCGATTGTTATTTTTCTAACAGATCCATCTCACACAGAGACAAAAATGTGGGTGATATTCCTAGCTGTTTCGGCAGTTTTATTAGCCGGTTTACTAGCGGCTCTTCTCGCTCTTCTCTATACTAAATTTATGAAAAGGCCAAGACGGTGCCTCGATGGAAATTGTTTGCAAGGTAAATATATGTATCATGGATTTTATTTATTTAATTAGAAAAGTCACTCGATCAGTACCAACTAACCATGTTATTCAATCACGGAAAAAAATCAAAGTTGCAAGAAAATTCTCCTACTCTGAGCTGGTAGCGGCGACAGACAACTTCTCGCAAGATAGGAAGATCGGCAAGGGTTCCTTCGGTGACGTGTACAGAGGGTTGCTACTTGTGCCAGACCTGCGGGAGGTGGCGGTGAAGGAGATGCGGCATCCAACATTGAAGCAGAACCGGAAGAACTACGTGCATGAGATCGAGACCATATGCCAGCTGCGCCATAAGAACCTCCTACGGCTCATCGGATGGTGCGACGATGGTGGCCGGTTGGTGCTCGTCTACGAGCTCGAACCCAACGGTAGCGTCAGCGACCATCTCCATGATGGCGGCGCTAGTGGGAGAATATTGACATGGCCGCAGAGGTACAATATCCTTCTCGGTATCGCAGCCGCCATTGACTACCTCCACAATGGTGCCTATGACTCAACAAAGAGGTACGTGTTGCACCGGGACATAAAGCCCAGCAACGTGATGCTGGGAGAGGGCTTTGAGGCCAAGCTCGGCGACTTTGGACTCGTAAGACAGGTCATCCGCCATGGAGGCGGGGGTACTCCTCGGACAACCGTTATCGGGAGTACGGACTACATGGACCCCAAGTACATCGAGCTCGGCACGCTGAGCTCTGCCTCTGATATATACAGCTTTGGGTTGGTGCTGCTAGAGGTGGCCACTGGCGTGAGACCGTCCGTCCCGGGAACGGCAGCACACCGGAACACCCTCATCGCGGCCGTCACGGAGTCTCACAGCAGAAAAGCCATCCTCGAGATGGTGGATGAGCGGCTGAGAGGGGAGTTGAATCAGTGGTGGTGGCAGATGGAGCGTGTCATGATCACCGGGCTAACATGTGTCGAGACGGCGCGTGACGACCGTCCATCTATCAAAGATGTCATCGACCTGCTCTCCAAGCACGAGCAATCTCCGGCATCTAGCCATTACCTCAAAGATACTTCAATGAGGCACAAGGATTGATTTCCTTTCATACTAACTAGGAATGTGGCTCTCGCAAATGCAAGGGAAACATCTTTAGCGTAGTGAACATGTCCGTGAAATAATATGAGTTCATAGATATTAAATATGTGGAATTTTAAATCCTATAGCTCTATAGGCGTGTACAAGGTTAAGTTAAGTAAAATATCTCTAGTGTGGCAAATATTTTTGAATCACGGTAATTTGTGGGCACAATGGTTGTAACATTTCCGAAAACACCATGTCACTGTGCTTTGAAACTTCGTCTATTCTTAAAGTAGGGAGCGCTATTGTGATGTATTTTTCCGAGAGGACGTCGAGCGCACGGAGACACCTGATACGGGCAGGTACCCAGTGCCGACTCATCCAGATCTAGGGAGAGAGAGAAATACTGGACTGGTATCACTTTCAGCAGAATTGTGTATATTGTGTCTGGGACCCTCCATGTGGGGATATATTGTGTATATTGTGTATAGAAGCTGGGCATTGGGTGTAAAAATAGAAAGCAAAAACAAGCATGCCAAGTTAGATATTCAATGGATTTTAAAATGTTCACAGATTGTATAAATAATGTTTATATAATTAAAAATGTGTGTTAACAGATAAAACTATTAATGTAATTTTTAGAACTGTTGATGATTTTAAAAAATTGTTCATGAAATTTAGAAGTGTTCACGCATCCATTTATAAAAAATCATGTATTTTGTAAAATGTTGTATTTTCTTTAGATTATCTCTGGTCAAAATTTTAGTGTGAGCAGTTATAAAACGCATGTACCCTGGGAGGAACAGAAAATGCTTCTACAGAGCATGCAAATGCAGTCATAATACCTCACAATTTATCGTCACAAAGTCAACGAACTGAATGTAAGCAAAAAGCATGAAATTAACAAATAGAAAAATATCTTCTTCATTAGAGAAAACTATGTTCTCAGTAATATATGTATATGTCTAGGAGAAAAAACACCTTTGTGTGAAAATATGCATGAAGTGGGTTTTCTTTTACTTTGAATAAGAGACATTCCTTCCTCTTTTGATTTTACACATATGGCAGCAAAACATACCACATTTTCCTCTAGAAATCATCTATCACACCCCTAATTATATGCCTAAACTTCTGCCGCTTGTATCTCAATCTACATTATTCGGCTTTGCCACCAAGACATGTGCATCATCCATGGGTTGCCTGCTCGCTAGAAGAGCGGTTCGCATATTCCTGAACCATAGCCCCGAAAACCGATGGCCTTCCCATCAGCTTGGATGGAGCATCAAACTCTTTCACTAACCCTGAAACAGTAAAATACATTCAGAATTCAAACAGAAGCGCAATTTCCTTGTTGGGAAACCACTGTGGTAGAAGCTAGAAGTAGGTCATCCGTGTAAAGCCACAGCCTACCTGCATCCAACACCAGAACTCTGTCGCTGTCCATGACGGTCGGGACACGATGAGCAATGCTGATGACGGTGCACTCCCGGAACTCCTCCCGGATGATCCTCTGGATGGCCGCGTCCGTTTGGGAGTCGACAGAAGCGGTCGCCTCATCCATGAACAAGATCTGACTGCGCTTCAGTATGACTCGGCTGAAGCAGAGAAGCTGCCTCTGTCCCACGCTCCAGTTCTCCCCCATGTCGGCAACTACAAAACAACAAGCAACAAGTATTTGTCCGCTGTTATTACCAAAGAATAGGAAATGATTGCCTAGACTGCACTGAAAATCATCAAATTTGTGCATTAACCTATAATAACAATGTCATTTGGTTCCCTGCTGCAAAATACATTACCATTTGATGGACCTGTATCTATGCAAGGATTGAATTTGTGTATTTCAAGATCAGGATCACTATAGGATCATACCACAAACGTAGTGATTCTAGATATTATAAAGCCTAGACTACTATTTTGCATTGTACTATCACTTAGTCGTATGTTCTGCATAGAATCGAGATTCCCGTGTAATTAGCATACCTGGTGCATCAAGCTTCTCAGGTTTTGCAGCTACAGTGTCTTTTAGCTGGCAGCACTCAAGGGCCTGCATAGGAACAATCACATTAAGAACAATAGAACACATGGATTACTCGGCGTATCAAATGGGAAGTTTATGTAGTGAAACACACAGCGGCTATATAACCTGTACTGTACCTGCCATATCTCGGCCTCAGAATACTGCCCAATTGGGTCAATGTTGCTTCTCACGGTTCCTTCGAAGAGCGCAGGCTCTTGAGGAATCACGCCAAAGCGAGACCTCAGATCATGAAGACCCAAAGTGCAAATATCTACTCCATCGATGACAATCTGGCCTTTTGCAGGCTCCACAAGCCTGAACAATGCCTGGACTAAGGTTGACTTGCCACTGCCGGTCCTTCCCACAACTCCTATCTTTTCTCCACTGCGGATGCTTATCGTAATGCCTTTCAAAATCAGAGGTGTGTTTGGTCGATACCTAACCTGAAAAGAATAGTATTTTGTGGCTAACTTTTATCAATCACCTAGAAAATAATAGTGATAAGAAACACTTGCTAAAGGAAGAATCAACAAAGAAAAAAAAACTGACCTCTAGATCCTTTATGTCAATATCTCCTCGCTGCAGCCAATTTGCCGAGGGGAGACAATCTGACACTGCCCATGCTGCCTCAGAAGGAAGAGCGCTGTACTGATTCACCCTCTCCACCGAGACCATATCGTTTTCTAGCATACAACTTATTGAAATTGCAAAGTACACCAAGGAATTGAGAGAAAGGCCGTAGGAAAGGGACATGCCGACAAATTCTACATCAGAAACAGTAAATATCAATGACGGGATGACCTGATGCATTTGAAGGTCACAAAGAACTAACTATACAGTGCCTGAATAACAAACATTAAGAAAATTTGTCCAGTTCCTATGTTCACCAGTCCAAAAACCATTGTTAAGGAAATCGTTAACTGGTAGCCGCTTAGTTGGCTGGCGTGTAGGGGATTAATAGGCTAATTTTCCATTTAATCTATTAATCGGACGATTTATCAGTTTATCGGCTACTCGGTGACCCTACGAGTAGGGACTAATCGGCAAGTTAACTGCTTAATCAGACGAATTCTTGAATAGGGCCAAAATCTTTGCCACTGCACCAAGCAAGCACTTCTTCACTTCTTATGGTACACAGAACAGCTAGCACTAAACTTGTCTTGTTGGTTCAAGACTTCAAGTACACCAGAAAAGGCTTAGCCCAATCATTAATTAATGTTGTGTCACAATCAACAAGTGTTAGGCTGGTTTCATATCTCAATTGGTAATTACTACCAACTAGCTAGTCCACAAACATAGCTGTTGCACGAGTTAGTTTATCACAGATATGAATGTGCTACGATTATGTGCGTTAAGAAACTCTTGTGCAGGGTCTGGGGAAGGGGAGCCTTGGTGCAGCTGTAAAGCTGTTGCCTTGTGACCATGAGGTCACGGGTTCAAATCCTGAAAACAGCCTCTTGCAGAAATGAAGGGAAAGGCTGTGTACTATAGATCCAAAGTGGTCGGACCCTTCCCCGGACCCTGCACAAGCGGGAGCTACGTGCACCGGGCTTCCCCCTCTAATAAACATTTCACATAATCAAACTAGAATAGTTCCTTTGTATAGACAATTAACGAAGTTAGTTTCTATGCTAAATGAGTTGACTTGTTCTTGAGTAACATGAGAGTTGCAGATTTAGTTTGCTCGGTTCACTGCCCATCACTTCTAAGAATCTAGTTTGATGGAATCTCTCCGCTTTGCGAATCCGGCCACCAATTGAAGAATCTAATAATTGTGATTCACTGACTCCAATTCATAAATCGGAGTTCTCTATTCGTGACCCTGGTGATTTGGACATACCCTCAATGCTTAATAAGAATTGGCACAAGATTCAATTTTCTACAGAATTGATATCAGATTCGAGAAAACAAGTAAATTTAGACCAAGAAAACATATAGAACATGATGATCATAAAGTATACTCTGTCCTATGAAATGCAATTCTATAAATACTCAATTAATGGAGACTTAATAATACCTTTCTTGATGAAATTGCTAGGCAAGCTGATCATGAGAAAAGCAGTTATGGACAACACAAGAGTGCCAATTAGCTCCAGGCGAAATCCAAACCACTCATTAGCTGCGTAGTTATGGAAGGACATACGCAAATTTGAATTAATTCTGTCCAAGTTTGTTTGGTAAAATCCATCCTCCTTCCCAAAGCACCTTATAGTTGGAGCACCCAAAATGGTCTCCGTTAAGTGATCAATAACTGGTGCATTTGTGACTCCTTGGAGACGAGTTAGCCCTCGGGATGTTTCAATATAACGATTCTGAAACATAAAGAAAAGTTAGGAATCAACTTCCTCATTATTCAGTTAGGGGCTGGTAATATGAAGAATGAGTCCTCTAAGATGTATTGTAGTAGCTGAATTATACCCGGTACCAAATGTTCAATAGCAGCAGGGGAAGCACCGCTATGGCTGACGGCCATGCTACTTGGCAGGTGACTGCAATGCTGCTAACCACCGAAATGCACATCGATACACCAATACCCATATAGAATAGAAGGGCAGTGTCTATTTTAGTTTGGTCCGCTGATACCTGCAGAAAGAATACACAAGGGTATACTTCAACAAAAGATTGTATACATGACCAGTAACAAACAAAATCTATGTCTTCACAAGACGTACCCGGCTTAGAATCCTTCCTGAAGGAGTGGTGTCAAAAAATGACATTGGAGCTCGTAGAATGCTGTTAAACATCTTACCGAAAAAGGCCTGCGCTGATTTAAGCCCCAAAAAGGCGATGAAAAGAAGGCTGATAAACTGAAATACAACCGAAGCAGAAACTATTGACGCATAGACACCAAGAAACATGGAAATGTCAAATATGGTGCCTCCTGATGTTTCATATGACAGCCAGTAGTTGCTAGCCATTCTGGATCCCTCTGTCAGCACAGATATGGCTAGAATGAGCAGAACTCCCCACCAACCCCAAGCCTGTGTGATGTATAGCTTGTACACATGCCAACTCACTTGGCCACTCTCCTTTTCCTCTTCCTCAATTAGCTTAGAAGAACCAGCTTCATTGCTCGGAGCAATAGCGGTCGTATTGCTGTTTTCTTTAATGGGTTTGGAGTTACCCGTGGCTGGAGAATTCTCTGTGTTCTGAACAGTGTGGCCTTGCACCCCTGACCCTTCCATGGAACTGTGGTGAGCAGCAACAAGAGCTAGAAAATCTGAACATGAATCTAGCAAATCGCCATAGATCCCTGACTGAATGATCGCCCCATTTTTCGTTACCTGCATAATGCAGTTTCATCTCTGTTATCTGTCAATATCATCAGCATGGTATATGAAGTATGGAAAATGTTGACAGGTAAAGAAAATTAAAAATAGATTTGAGAAATACAAATAAAGTTTTTAGGGACCATAGTTATGAACACTAGATTTGTTCTTTCCCTATCCCTGAAACAAAGAAAACATTGCCACTAAATACAAATAAAGTTTTTAGGGACCATAGTCACTTATTTTCTACAGAAAGAATATATGTCTACTCTATTTCCTCCTAAAGCAATACACGCAGTTGAAAAATGGAACTTACGAATACAGTATCCACATTTCGCAAGAAATCCACTTGGTGAGTAACAAGCAAAACAGTCTTATTCTTGAGTAGGCCCTTGAGACATTCCTGCAGAGAAAGGTTACCTGTTAGTCCTACTTAATAGTAATTGGCTAAGATACTAGCAATATTCTAGTCATAGCCCTATACTTTCAGTTTCACACAAACCTTTATTTCTTTTCGCACTGCTGTAGTGATGAGAAAGCTAAATAAATAGCATTAGAAAAAAAAAAGATTTGAAAGAACAAAAGAAACTGATATTTGATGACCGGTATCAACAAAATTATAATTCAATGGCCAAATGCAGCATCCTTTTTTGTTCAAGTAATCGAATATGTCGCACGAATGCACTTTTCTCAAGATCTCAATTTCCATATCTGCACATTTTCTAAACCATCTATACTGTGGCAGCTGGTATCATGCTTTATCATTTGAAAATATATTCTCCAGGTGCTTCCCATGAACATTTAAATTGTGTTATTGTTGCATTTATCCCAAACCTAATCAACTATATGAATTCTGAAACAGTACATGAAAAGAAACAGGACGTGCAGCAATAGATTATTTACCTTAAAGATAGTTGAGCCAGTATGAGCATCAACTGCACTAAATATGTCATCAAGGAGATATATATCACAATCTTGATAAACTGCTCTTGCCAACTGGATGCGCTGCTTCTGGCCACCACTTAGGTTGATCCCTCGCTCCCCTATTTCAGTCTGGTCGCCAAACTCCATCATTTCTAAATCTTTTTGTAAGCAACAAGCATGTATGACTTTCTTGTATGTCTCTGCATTCATCGGCTGTCCAAACAAAATGTTTTCTTGAATGGTTCCATTCCGGATCCAAGCTGTCTGAGTGACACATGCCGTGGTCCCATACACGCTAACCTATGTATATTGAAGACAAAAAATATATAAATAAGACAGATGCTGGCAAACGCAGAAAAGTAATTAAACTGATTTGAAAAGAAGATAGTGATGCTGCTGTGTGTACATGTAATTCGGCTACAATACAAGAAGCAGATAAAGGCTACTCTTGTCGATGGACAAGTTCAAGAAGCAGATGCAGTGCCATTGTAAAAATTCCATGGTTTTTCTCCTGAATACTGAAATCATCATCGGCAAAGTATGACCAAGTAGCAAGAAAAAGACAGGCTGCTTGTGGAGCTAACGATCCGTATGATAATTTTTCCTAGACAAATATCCATGCTCTCCTACTGAACGTCTATTCCAACAGAGCTTATCTGCAAACCAAAACCAAAACTGAAAATACATAGACAGAGTGTGTCCGGAGTGTCTTCTAAGTTGTACTGCAATTCTCAACTGTCCACAACAATTTTCTACAGCCCTCTTGGATTTGTACACTTTACAACAAGGCATAGCATCGTTCTGGCCTTCTGGAGTACTAGCTCTGAAGGAAGGACATATGCATGCCATATTTTACAACAGATTGCGCTGTTCAGAGGATTCCGTATGAGAACATGCGTCTGGCATATGCCTCTGTATTTAACTATTTATACATTAGTCTACGATTTCTATAGGATAGGGAATCATGCCTACGCCCTGCCTGCTTGTTTGATTCTAGGTTATCATACTACTTGTTTGATTCTTCTCGACCACAAATATTGAAATGTATTGAGTAAGGTGGACCAAGAAACAGGCGACGGAGTACAAGAGCAGGCAACAGCTTTCAGGATCCAACTAGCATCCACATTACGGGTCAAGGATGTTTGCATAGGATACATCGGAAATTCATGGGTCAAGTCTTTGGACAGATCGGCTTCTAATCTAAATATCAAATTGGTCGGATACCGCGAGAAGGCGGCACGAACACGCAGGGAAAAAGACATCAGATCCAAGACTAATAAAGCTCCCAGCTGCATCGACGGAACAAACTAGCTTTTCCTCGGTTTATTTTTAGAATTCACTCCCGCCAATCATATTAATTGGCGCTGCTTTAGTACAACTTTGATTTTGAAGCAGAAGATTCATGTAGAGATGATTAATTCCATAGGAATTTTGGGGATACGAAAAATGAGGTCCTACCTTATGTTTTCCTTTCTTATGTGTCTTACAACATGGCGAAGTGTTGTAAGGCATATAAACAATATAACACTATGTGTTGTATATTTCAATGCTAAAGGAACACAACAACTACACTGAAAAGTAGAATATCCCTTAGTTTAAACTAAGTTGTTCTCGTTTACTTTGCACTCGTGGTTTTGACTAGTCCAACTACGCGTTTTTTACCCTAATTGATACTCTTGCCCCTAGAAGAAAAATAACTTACTATATCAAGGAGTGTATCTCCCATGATGGAAATGAAATCTCAATTAAATATGTGCTTTAAACTCTCATTATATTTGTAGATCACAATGTAGACGCGGGCCCTGATACGAACACTCACTCCTATGATCCATAAACATATAAACTCACACCTTACCACTATGAGTAACTTTGAGAGACCGAGTCGGTAAATCTTGAAATTGAGAAATCATCACAGGCTCTATTATGATCTATAAACACAAAAACACACATCCTACGACTATAAATTATCTTCGAGAGACTGAGCCGGTAAATTACCGTAGATCTTTGTGGATTTTTTATAAACTCAGTCAAACTAAAAGATATTTGACTTAGGAAAATACTAGAACTTCAACTATTTTGAAATGAGAGGGAGTAGACAAGAGTACATGCACTCACCTTGCCGGAGACCTTATGCATCTCTCCCATGATGCAGGACAGCAACGACGACTTGCCGGAGCCAACCGCTCCGACCACCGCCGCGAGTTCCCCCTTCCACACCTCCACCTCGATCCCTTTCAGCACCGGCTCCTCCCCTCTGACATCCTTCTCCTCGCCATCGCCGCCCTGGACGTCCCATTCGAACACTCCACATTGCACCTTCACGGCCACCTCATCCCCGGCGGGGCCACTGCCAAGACGCTCCACCGCCATGGTGTCGATCTCGGCATCCGCCAAGAACTTGTCCAGCCTGCCGAGCGACACGAACGCCTGCATGGACATCACGATCGTCTGCGGGAAGTTGCTCATGGGTCCCTCGAGCATGCGGAAGAAGGCGGTGGCCGTGAACACCTTGCCGGCGTCGAGCTCCCCTCCGGCGGCGAGGTACGTCCCGAACACGAGAACTGTCATGGCAATGGGCCCGCTGGAATAGACCACGTTGGTAGCGCACACGAAGAGTATCACCTTCTTCAGCCACCCCACCTCGGCCCGACGGAGCTCCCGCACCTTGCCGCCGAAGGTCTCCTCCCACGCCTGCAGCTTGATCACGCGCATGTTGCCGAGCATCTCCGTCAGGGCCTTGACGCGGCTGTCGCGGGCGCCGAAGAACTTGAACTGGTAGCCGAGGTTGAGCTTGTTGGCGAACGCGGTGACCACGATGACGCCGAAGATCACGGCGAGCGTCATGAGCACGGCGGGGCCGAGGTACGCGTACAGGAGGAACAGGGCTACTGCAATCTGCAGCGGCATCAGCCACAGGCCGTGCAGCCCGTGCATGGCGCCGGACACCATCGACGCGTCCACCTGCATGTAGTTCACGATGGCGCCCGCGCCGTGCGCGCGCGCCGCGCCGGTGGACAGCCGCAGCGACTTGCGGTACAGCGCCGTGAGCAGCGCGCCGCGGATGCGCATGCCCAGGAGCTGGCCCTGGAAGTTGTAGTGGTGCGACGCCAGCGTCTGGACCGCCTTGCCGGCGATCAGGATGGCGACCAGCCGGAGGCCCTCCCATGGCGTGCCGCCCCGGCGGATGAACTCGACGAACCGGTCGATGAGCGACGGGCCGACGTACATGGCCGCCAGCTGCACGAGCCCCAGCGCCGCGATGAGCAGGAACTGCGGCCAGAAGGACAGCCACAGCGCGACGCCCACCGGGCTCCGCCACCCTCGCGCTGCCGCCGGCCAGTTGGACGCGAGAAGAGCGTACGCAGACTCGGCGCGGTGGTCTGGCGACACCGGCGGGACGTCGGTGTCGGCGAGGGACTCGTTGGCGTGCCCCTTGGAGACCAGCGGGTTGATCCAGCTGAAGGTCGCGCGCGAGAGGAACGACGCAGTCACGTACGGCGTCGCCGCCACCGCCGCGCTGGGGTTCTGGTCCTGTTCGGCGGCCTCTTCATCACGCGCTGTGCAGGTGGTGATGGCCACGTACGCGAGAGGAAGCGACACGAGCAGGCCGGCGAAGGCGAGGACGTCGTCGGGGAGGAGCGGCGAGCCGTCGGCGCAGCGGAGGGCCGCGGAGACGGAGAATAGCACGGCGCCGAGGGCGGTGGCGACCCAAAACACGCGGAGGTGCCAAGGGTGAGCGGAGGCTCGTTTCGCCGAGGCGAGCACGGTCCACGCGGCCGCGGCGTGCGCGGCGCAGTGGGCGGCGAGGAAGGTGCACCCCGCGACGCGCCACGGCGTAGTGCCTGCTGCCGGCAGGAGGAAGATCGCGAGTGCGAGGAGGACGACAGACGCCGCGGAGGTGACCGCGGAGGCACCGAGGGCAACGGCGTGCCGGCCGGTGGCCCGGACCGGCACGTCCGGCGTCGGTGAGGGCAGCAGCGGATCCTTTTCAGGGGACGCGCCGTTGGCGCCACGGCGGCAGAGGGCGGCGAGGACGAGCGATGCGGCGAGGAAGAGGAGGTCGATGGCGCCGAGAAGCGCGCGCTGCGGGCACGGCGAGAGGAGGAGGAAGGCGAGGGTTCCGGCGAAGGAGCCGGATGAAGACGGTGGCGGCGAGCACCCGATGGTGGGCAGCCACCACGGGAGCCCGCCTTCTCCTCCCATCTCGCAGGTTTCAGAGGTGTTCGACCGGAGGAACGAGTGAACCAGGAGAAGTAGTTCTCAAAAAATCTAGGAGAAGTAGTTTTTTTTTTTTTGAGCAACATCTAGGAGAAGTAGTTTTTTTTTGAGAGAGAGAATCTAGGAGAAGTTGTTGGGTGGGAGAAATCGGAGAAGGTGGCGCATGCCCAGGAGATGGCCCAGAACAGTCAAACGCGACTGGAACTGGATCATTTTTTTTTCCTTCTTTTCCGGGGGCCGGGTTGTGCATCATCTTCTATGTCTAAATAGCTAGCCCCATTAATATATTTCTCTCAACATGCAAGTATGTCACATCATCAAGCAACATGCATGGTAAAAGGCCTACCACAACATGCATTCATGCATTAATATATTTCTCTCAACATGCAAGTATGTCACATCATCAAGCAACATGCATGGCAAAAGGCCTACCACAACATGCATTCATAGAATGCATGTTGTGGTAGGCCTTTTGCCATGCATGTTGCTTGATGATGCATTCATGCACATGAAAATAGAATGCATGTTGTGGTAGGCCTTTTGCCATGCATGTTGCTTGATGATGTGACATACTTGCATGTTGAGAGAAATATATTAATGGGGCTAGCTATTTAGATATAGAAGATGATGCACAACCCGGCCCCCGGAAAAGAAGGAAAATATCCACTCAACATGCAAACATATCTTACAATCTTAAGAAGTTGATCCCCACTAATAGCAATTCTCTCTACATGCACACTATCCACATCTGCGTTCAGTTTTACAAAAATCTGCCACATCAGCAGTGGTCAACAACCAAGCTGACATGCTCTGATTCTTTTTTTTTTTCCTGAGCGCAGTCTATTCCTATTCTCTCTGCACTCAGTTTTCTTTTAAATAGCAAACCATTACTATTCACGAGCGCAGCCCATTACTCCATCAACATGCAGCCCATTATTATTCACGATGGACAATACAGGAAACTGATGAATGCGTCCAAATTTTTGTGTGGTCGTCTTCCCTTCCTATTCCTGTGTCACAGCATGCACAATCTCTTTCCCTTCCTATTCCACCTCCTCACTTCTCACAAAGAAATAATATTGTAGGACCTCGCATATTTTCCTTTTTGTGTTCCGCAGATCCTGCTACCTTCTTGCCGACGTCCGGCCAGCGTCGGCCACAGCCCACAGGCACGCGCATGCTCAGTCCAAGAAGCAGTCGCGGCTTAGCAAAGGGAGCCCGTGGCATGGGCTGGAGAGCAGGTCTAAGCGCATGAGGAGGACGCCACGGTGCTACGGGAGCGGCCCGCCATGGAGGCCGGCGGTGCCGGGGACCAAGGAGCCGATCGAGCGAAGACAACCGCAGCGTGTAGGTGTAGATGAAACTCGAGACCGGCGGACCTTCCCCGCCATGGCAGCACTCTCTGCTTCGGAAGCCAAAAAGGGAGCAGCAGTGGCAGCCGCTCCCCGGCTCTTGCGCGCGGCGCGCACCGAAAGGAGTCAGCGGCGCCAAACACGCGCGCCAGGATCTCCGGATGTCAAGCACGACGTCCTCCGGCAGCCTCGCCAGCGAGAAGGCTTCCGGGTCCCTCGTCTCATCTCCCCCGCAAGGCCGCAACGCGACGTCCTCCGTGCTCCGGCAGACCGGCAGCCTCACGATGAGAGCGCCGCGCATGCGTGTGCATGCCGCTGCTGTTACTTGCATGCACACCTCTCTACATGCAGGCAAGCATTATTATTTATTTGCTACAGTATTTACCCTATCTACGTAGCCAATGGATCCTAGCTAAAGAGGCGCAGCAACGCCATACAGTATTTAATTTTTTTACTTTGGCATGCCATAAATTTCCCGCAGCAACGCGCGGGGTATCATCTAGTATTAGATATTTTACAATACATTAATCAAACACAATAAAGCATATGGATTTGCAATTTTAGTTTTCATAGTATCACTATTCACATTCCATAGAAATCACATATCATCGAAATGTATTGCAAATATTCCCGCAACAACATGATGGGTATCATCTAGTTTTACTGAACACTGCGTACGAGCGGATCATCGTCACCTCCGAGGCCAACTCGCTCATCTTCTCTCTCCTTTTTTTTTGCGGGGGAACTCGCTCATCTTCTCTAGCGACGAGTAGCTCCTCTACAAGATATTGTCGAGTAAATACATCGTACAGGTACAGTACCACCATGGCATTGAACCTTGATTCTCATCGAACATTGCCTAGACGCACTTTTTGTTTGCATGTACTATTCTTACACTGCTGCCCACGGTCTTCATCGGCAGCCATGAATCATTCATGATCAGTGCTGGTCGGAGGATTACTTCGGCCATCAAGCAGCCCAACCGCGAGGCGAGGAAGCCATGTTCCTATGGCAAGCCAGTGTCGACCTCACCGGCAGTGGCCGGCAGTGGCGGAGCTTGAAAGAAAAAACTGGGCGGACCAAACTAAGAATAGCACAATTATTTTTAAATTCTGAATGTGAAGCCTATGTTGCAACCTGTAAGATGCAGAGAACAATTGACTAGAAAAATCAGGCTCTCTAATGAAGCAATTGTAAACAAATCTATTCTTCTCTGAGTGTGAGTGACCTTGCCCGTGGCTACCAATGCTGCAATTTATACAAGACGTAAGGAACAAGTGAGTGGAAAAATATCTACCTATTAATTATCAACTGGCAAACTCTGGAATTTACCCAAGGAAGGTGAAGCGTTTCGTGAGGCGGGAGGAGTCGACGACAAGTAATGGCTGGCGGCAGCTTCATCACCTCATCCTGTTTTTTTTTTTTTTGCGGGATAAACTTCCGATCTACACGCACGTATGCAAGGGGTTGAAAAAGTACTCGCCGGTGGCAGCTCATCATTTGCTAATGTTTGCTTTGCCCTCTGCATGCACACATAGTATGTGTCTCCCTGTTGCACGCAAGTTAATGGTGTGAATCATGCAGGTTTGATCTATGCCCATCGTTAGAAACCCGATGTTTGATTATTACTCTGAGTATGCGTTGGATCTTCTTTTCAAAAAGAAATTATACTGATTTTTCTCTGAAGCAAAGCATATTCATACGACTGCTGAGCTAATAATTGAAAGCACCTAGCTAGGTACATATTGTTGGCTCACATCAACCCGAGATCGAAACCTTTTGTGAATTGGTCCTTGCAGTAGTTTTTTCCTGCTCGTACAATTTAGGTCGGGTCTGGTGAGGTGATAATCTTTGCCAGACAACATCGTCCGGATGTGGCCGTGGTGGAGCACGTCTACGACACGATGAGTTAGAATCAGAATCGAATCAAAAGCGAGGATAGTGGCTCGGATCAAAAAAGTCTCTCCTGTTTACAACACTAACTGCTCGCTCTTTCCTATTATATTATATTATACTTATATTAGTGGGAGGATGGAGGAAGGAGGATCATTATGCAAAGAAATTAATATTTGTTCAAAGTTCCAATTAGGCGTTCTCAATCCTGTCGAATATGAATCTTACCCAGCCAATTATGATTTATGGTAATTGACGTTGGCTCCATAGCGAAGCACCGATGAACCATGTAGTGGTTGTAGAAATATATGAGCCATTGAGCTTCCTTTCCAAAGGGCCAGTGCCTCAAGAAGGGTCTAATAGGGTGGACGATTGATTTCGGCTTCAGTTTTATTCGCATTGAGCGAAGGAGCAACGGAGGAGAAGACATGCCAAGGAGAGAATATTCGAGCCTCCTTTGAGAAAGTCATCTGGAAATACTAGAAGATATGGACATATGTGCGTTTGGGAGGGATGGGTTACGACATGCTTATTGAGCTATGACTGTGTGATTCTCCCGTTGCAACATATACGTGTACGGCCAGATGCCATTCTTGCTTTGGTTCAAACAGTGCATTTCAGGCAGCAGTACACATGCATGGTAGTCTCAATCAGGGACTGACAAAATGGTGATGACATATTGACATTGTGCTGCTAGCTAGTACACCGAGATACCGGTGACGAGCAAGAAGCAAACTCAACGAGCGTCGTGCCGTTGAATCCGGCGGTTCACGAGCTCGTCCATCAGCCGCCCGACGTCGCCGTACGATGATCCACCATTCTCCACCGCGTCCCTCGCTCTTGCGCTGAGGTCTCTGGCCTTTTTCTGTATTGCGTCGCCCTGAGCACCCATCACTCTCCTAACCGACTCGGCAATCACCGCACCGGCGATCACCGCATGAGCCTCTGTGAGCGACGCGTAGTCCTTGGCACCGACGCTGACCCCCGCCCCGAGTAACTCCACGACGAGCTTCTCATTGTGGAACTGGTCGGCGTGCCGCGGCCACGTCACCATCGGCACGCCGGCGCTTAGGGCCTCGAGCGTCGAGTTCCACCCGCAGTGGGTCACGAAGCAGCCCACGGCTGGGTGGTTCAGGATGAGCACCTGCGGCGCCCACCCACGGATGATGTACCCACGCGAAGCCGTCGCGAGGCCTTCCGCCATCCAATCATCTGAAGATGTTGTGGCGCCGGTGGCGGAGATGACCCACACGAAGTTGCTGCCCGAGAGATCGAGGCCGCGGGCCAGCTCCTGCAGGCAGAGTTAAAAATTTCAACGAAATTTTGATGTAATTTCCGAAATTTCGCATATTTTAGTGGGGTCCAAAATATTTTTAGCCCCGAAATTTCAAGACAGATCCAAACTAATTCCAAAATAAATTTAAATTATGTTAGAATTCCTTCAAATTAAGCGAAATTTTAAATATCAAAATCCGAAATGATTTTTGAAATATGCAAAATTTCCGAAATTATTTTGTTTTCGAAATTGAAAACCTTGCCTGCAGCTGCTCCGGCGAGAAGGTGGCCAGCGTACCAAACGCGACGTACACCACCGAGCCAGCCGGCTTGCCGTCGAGCCACTGCAGGCAGCCGTCCGCCTCCGGCGAGAGCGCGTCGGTGCCCCTCGACGCCACGCCCATGCTGCCGCTGGCGAGCGAGACCGGCCCCACGAGCCACGCTCGGCGTCCAAGCGTCGTGCGGTAGTGCTTGACGTAGTCCGGCTCCAGCTCGCAGAAACTGTTGAACAACTCGCCGTAACTCCTCTGCTCCGTGGCGTCGACACCTCGGAAGAAGGCCCACTCTTCTGGCCGCTTCATCATCTGGCTCCGCCTCATCTCCACGCGGTGCGGCAGTCCCGGCAGCGCCACCATCACGGCCTCCGGATCACTCTCACCGTCGGTGGAGGAAGACGATGGAGACTGCAAGTTGTCCAAGTCCGACGGGTTGCAGTTACGCAGCATGCTGTGGAAGCACGAGCAGGCGAACATGCTGCTGCCGGTGAAGCCGAGCCGTGGGACGCCGTGCTCTGCGGCGACGTCCACGGACCAGTGGAAGAGGCTGTCGGACACCACCGCGTCCAGGTCGGCGCGGTGATCGGCCAGGGACCGCTCCAAGGGCTCCCGGAGGAGCCGCACCGCCTGATTGAACATGTCGCGCTCGTCCTGGGACGCGAGGCCCATGCCGCTCTCGGCGCCCGGCGGAAGCCCGACGTCCGGGAAAGGAACGACGGAGATATCGATCGACGGTGAAGTAGGGTTGTCTTTGTTGGCGCGATCGACCACGGAGCGGATGATGGAGGCTTGGAACGGCGTGGTGAGGATGGTGCACCGGACGCCACGACCCGCGAACAGCGCCGCCATGTCGGCCATCGGAATGAGGTGGCCGGGGATGAGGAACGGGAAAAAGAGTATGTGCAACGGCGGCTCGCCGTCCTTGACAGGCGCCATGGCTGCGCCGGCCGGTTCTTCTTTGGTGGTTTGCATGCTTATGATGGCGTACTCCTCTCCCGCCCGTTTCTCTTTAATTTATAGGCTGTGGGCGCTAGAGTGGTGATTACTACGGACAACAACTCACATCACATCGATCGGATGCCGTGAATGGCAATCAACTCAAAAGGACATTTGAATTTTTTGCTCCTTTTTAAAACCATTCCAGTTAATCTTATGCTTGCCACGTTCTATCATAAAATTATTATGAATATGTGAATATCAAAAGAGATACTCTGTGGCATCCAAATGTAGATGCCATTTAGAAAAATCAGCATTATATTCCGTATTCACATTATAATAACTTGATCTGCTTGTGTTGCTCTATCAAATGCTGTCACTTATATTACTCTAGCATTTTTTCCCTCCCGCATGTTTCACCCGTTGTGATCTCGCCCTATCAAGTGACGTCACTTATAATAACTTGATCCGGTTGTGTTGCTCTATCACATGTTGTCACTTATATTACTCTAGCATCTTTTTCCTCCCCGCATGTTTCACCCGTTGTGATCTCGCCCTATCAACTGGTGTCACTTATAATAACCTGATTTGGTTGTGTTGCTCTATCAAATGTTGTCACTTATATTACTCTAGCATCTTTTTCCTCCCCGCATGTTTCACCCGTTGTGATCTCGCCCTATCAACTGGTGTCACTTATAATAACCTGATTTGGTTGTGTTGCTCTATCAAATGTTGTCACTTATATTACTCTAGCATCTTTTTCCTCCCCGCATGTTTCACCCGTTGTGATCTCGCCCTATCAACTGGTGTCACTTATAATAACCTGATTTGGTTGTGTTGCTCTATCAAATGTTGTCACTTATATTACTCTAGCATTTTTTTTCCTCCCCGCATGTTTCATCCGTTGTGATCTCGCCCTATCAACTGGTGTCACTTATAATAACCTGATCCGGTTGTGTTGCTCTATCAAATGTTGTCACTTATATTACTCTAGCATTTTTTTTCCTCCCCGCATGTTTCATCCGTTGTGATCTCGCCCTATCAACTGGTGTCACTTATAATAACCTGATCTGGTTGTGTTGCTCTATCAAATGTTGTCACTTATATTACTCTAGCATTTTTTTCCTCCCCGCATGTTTCATCCGTTGTGATCTCGCCCTATCAACTGGTGTCACTTAACTCTAGCAATTGGTCTTTCTACACGTTTCACTAGTAGGTCCTGCCCGTTACTATTTCTAGTCAAAAAAAGTCCATGTATGAGTATCTTTCTATATAAAAGTTGTCGGGATTTGAACAATTAATCCGTCATTGAAAAGTTCTCAAACCACTCACCAAAGTACGATAGCCCCTGATCTCCTGAATACATCAATTCCAGCCAACGATGACACTGTGATGTCAATTTGGTCGGCCTGGATGTAGTTTGGCCGTGGGAATTGCTCTTTAGAAAATAACCACAGTTCAGTTAGGTCCACTAGGTTTTCCACTTATTTCAAAAAACTGATTTCACTCATTTAAAACATTGAAATTTAAACATGTTTGAATGTATTCAAGATTGATCTTGTTCGAAAGGTCTTGGCGCCAAGAGGTCAAAGAAAATTAAACTGCATGGACTTTTGTAGGGATAGATCACATGCGTGCATACTATTATTATTATATGGTAGTCTCTCTTGCCTTCTGACAAAAAGTAGTGGCGGCAAGACAAGCCGGGTTGACAGAATGGGAGATACAAATGAAAGCAACGTGAATACATAAAAAACAAGCACGCATATCAAAACCTTTGTGTGGTGGATGCTTCACCGGCAGCTACGGCTTCCGGTAAGAAGAGCTTTGCTAACTGGAACATCTCTCCACTCCTCTCCCACCCTCGCGCCCTTTGATTTTTCCCTGCATGGGCCGGGCTGTACATCTGCTGTTGGGAGACTACGTAGCCCATATAACCAAAATTATATATGGCCCGAAGCCAAAATAAAGAATATAACCGAGAGCAACCATTTGTATAATGTATTGGAAGTCGAGAAGTTTGAGCATTTATCCTAAATAAATTGAATTGACCATCAGTTTTGCTGCACAAGAAAATCTACACTTGCTAAAAACAGATCACAAGTACCCTTCCAATGCTTTTATTTGCACAAATACACAAAACAATTCTTAGGATTAATAGTACATAAATAACCATTATATTACCAATAAATAACTCTTGACAAAAAGAAACCACAAAAATAAAAAAAGGGATCATTTTGCCAACACATCTCAAAATTATAGCACAACTAACCATCATTTTGGCAGGTTCAAGAAAGTCACGAATATAAGCAATTTGAGCATCATGCGTGGCTATATGAAATCGAAGGCTCATGTAACACAATTTGTTTCCCCATGTAACATCATTATCTTTACCACGTTCTGTCATGCTAACATTGGTGTTCATACAGTTATTAATATAAGTAAATATGTAAGTAGTTACAACAATGACGTACTAGAAACTATTTTGAATGGATAGTCCAAAAGTATATGCCCGCTAATCAGAATCAGTATATATAATACCATATCAAACAATATTTCTCACATACATGTTCTGAAAATAAATAGAAGATCTTACTTGTAGGCCAGTTCTCAGTCTGATGCTGACCATGAGGATTGACCACAAGCTTATTTTCCTAGTGTTTGTGTCACCTAGCATTGAACACAAAGTAATTATGGAAAAGTACATTTATATGAATACAATGGATGTGATGTCATACCACACACACACACACACACACACACACACAGAGACAGAGAGAGAGAGAGAGAGAGAGAGAGAGAGAGAGAGAGAGAGAGAAATACTTATCACTAATGCACACGTAATTGCAAAAATTAATATCGAGAGAGTGCACGGAAGTCACTCCAACTAACACATCATTTACAATCTGTAAAAAGGTAGAATATGTAGTTTAGACGGTATTTATTTGTTTGGCTTTCCACAAGTTGCAGGTAAACATGTAGCTAGGTAACTAAAGTTTGTAATTAGTTGTAAGGGCATGTACAGTGGTGCTATCTTAGAAGTGCCATGTAGGCTAAATTCTCACGTGGAGGAAAGAGAAAGCAGGAAAAAAAGTTTGATTTCTCTTAATCAAGAGACGATCTCTTCGCATAATATGTCTCACCACATATTTAGAATTAGCTTGTTATTGAAGATTAACACTAAGAGGTAATCCATTGTACACCCATATCTAAACTACCGACAAGGCTGAAGATAAGACTATCTTATCAACCAATGTACATGTTCTAGCAATCTAGCGCGTTCGGAACGGTACATACTTCCTCCATTCCAAAATATGAGTTCACTACAAGACATCAGCTTACTATGGTGAGGCAAATAATTTCATGGAATAGCCAAAAAAAACATCACAAAATACACCCCAATGACGTTTTATGTGCGTCGCAAGTAGTGTCACAGAATCCCCATCACAGATTACTTCTAGTGATGGCGCGCGCACTAAACGTCATAGATTACTTTTTTACAAAAAGGACTCAATCTATTATGAAGATTCATTAGAAATACAAAGCACACAACACATAATAAAAATTACATTGAAGTCCTTGAATCACCGAACAACCATTCCTGCCATCAGAACGAGCTGCTCCTTTACTGGAGCAGGCTTGATCTTGTCGATGACAGTCCGAAAGTAAAGAAAATAGCGTGTCGAATGCATGCTACTTACATGCTTTGGCTTAATCGATTTCTGGACTAAGATACTCTAGTACCAAATACATGCACCACATAGGTATACTAGTATCTATCACGTGGTATACACAGTGATATTGATCGCACACATGTGTACGTGTATCTTGTGGCGCACTCATCCAACTTTTGTATAATGACTCATGCTTGCTCGACTCTGTAAGCTTTGAAGCCGCATCTTTAATGAGCCTGAGAGACTCTACAAAGTCATCCAGAAGATGGCGATGATCTGGAAGCTTTTCCTCATCAAACGATAGAACTACCTTGATAGTGCTGCTATAACTTTGGTAGTTCAGAATTAGGCCCTACAAAAGCAATCAAGCTTCAAATAAAATACAAACCGAAGTAAAAGTAATAGTACAATATTTTTTTGTTCATACATATTTATTTTACATTTCACCAGTGAAACTTCAGTTGTCTTGTTACATGGAACCTGCCTATGGAAAGGTACAATAATATCCTCCGCAGCATTTGGAAGGGCCACAACATTTTTCTAGATGACAAAATCCCACCACCGTCATTGCCTAGAGCATGCCCGACCGCTGATATTATGTTGGGAAACTAGCGTTCCTCCCGCTCTCTCCATGAATCTATCCTCGAAACATGGGTTGGAAGTTTTATCACGTCATGGTAAGTTGCCCTCACAACCTTACCTAGAGCCAAAAGATTTAAGTCCATGTTGTTTATAGGCACATGCCGGTAACTCTTTTCTATCTTAGACATATTGACCATGATATTTGGACCATATATGCAGTTCGATGCGGAACCACGAGGGATGGATAGTAATGATCTACCACATCAGTTTGCTACTCTCGGTATCTCCCAAGCCCTAACTGCACTCAGAACGCTCGATCTCTACACTCTCGCCTTCACACCCTAGCCTCACCAACCTTGTCATTTGCCTTACTATCCACTTCCACACCGCCATCTGCAAGTCCGACCTAGTGGTGGAGCATTGTCGTCCATGAGCCTGATCCACGCCTGCATCAATTCATGCCCAAGCCCTACCTATGACCACATTGGTGCCGTATGGTTGAATCTAGCTACCGTGTCATCTACTACCTATCAATTCCACTACCCTCCCCTCCCTGCAGCACACAATATGAGGAGTCTATGGTTACCGGTGGCATGACCACCTCTCTATACATTGGCTTCTCCATTGGCAAGTCGTACACCTGACCTCGCCGCCTCCCCTAACGGTGTGCGACATATAATATGGCCCTTCCTTGTTGACGATGTGTTGCAACTACAGTTTCGTGATGTATTAATTGATATGCCCTGATCGATTTGCATTGCCATGTGTTGATTACTATTTATATGCCCTAGCCGAATTGCATTATGTTGACTATTTGTACATTGATTCTACTATGTTGCTTAATGGATGCTAACTCTGTTATGATGCTTCTATTTAATTTTGTTTATACTGTTATAATATGTATAATGGTTCATTAAGCATTGTGTATATTAATAAAGAAAGTATATTAGAAACATACAAATAAGACATATATGTTGATAAAAACATATCACCAGCACCCTTTCTTAAATTCTTATTATCTTTCTTTCTTACCACTCACATAATCTCGACAAATACTTAGTATTGTAGTAAGTGCTACTCTTAGAACTTGTGCCAATAAAGTTGTTTTTTCCAATGAAGAAAAAACTAATAATAATATGATTGTTATGTTTTTGGTTTAGATTCAAGTCTTCTAATTATAGTATAGTGAACCCCTTAAGCCTAAGCCCTAAGCCCTATCCTAGTTTTGGTAATACCGAGGCATGTAAACTGAGTACTGCTTACAACATGTTTTTAACAAACTCCTAGATACATCAAGATTTTTTTTAGATTTTTTTCTTCTAGTGACTTAAAGTGTCATAGCTCAGTTTCAAATATGGAGTTGGTTACCACACATACCATGTGGTGATATATCAAGATTTTTTAATGGGATAAAAAATTATCAATGTGTATGCCAACTATAACCGGGAAGTCCCCCGCAGAAAAAAGACTATAACTTGGAAGTAAAAGTAGAATTTTCTCAACTAATTAGTACCATGATGACATACCTCTCCTGGCCCGTAGACGCTAGGTGCAATGAAGGTAACCGTGTGCCCCCATAAGTCTATCCGTTCAACTGGTCCAATCATGTTGGAGAACAATAATGTCGTATTTCCGAGCATGCGGTGCACGATAAAGGATGTTGCCTGCTTTGATGGATAAATGCAGTGCAAGTAGAAACATGGAAGTGACGAGATATAAACATGTTCAAAGTTTGTGCAGTTCATGAAATATACCTTTACACCAAAACATTTGAGGAAAATTTCGGTCATCTTTTGTGTCATAATAACTTCAAGTGACCTCCTTTTCCGCTCCGCCATCTTCTTTGCTTCACGGATATATGCAATTTGATCATCGTGCATGGCTATACGAAATGGAAGGATGATGTAGCCCAATTTGTTACCCCATGTAGCATCATTACTCTTACCACATTCTACCATGCTATCATGGGTCTGTCCATGTAATTATAAGAAGCAATTAAGTAGTTAGATTAATGATATACTAGAAAACTATTACAAATTAATACTACCATATAGTACTTCATATAAGAAACAATTAAGTAGTTAGAGTATCAAATAATAGTCCTCACATAAGTCATACTTATGTTAGTTAAATATAAATAGGAGTACTTGGATGTTGCGGAAGCGCGGGTAATGGCGAAGCTGGGCCTCGAAGCCGGCACGGAACAGCGGTAGGTTTAAGGGCGTGCCGAAGCCGATCATGACGACGATATAGATACCCTCCATGAGCCTTGAGGTTGGGCTCAAGGGCTCCTCCTCCTCATCCTCCTCTTCCTTCTCCTGTGTGGAGTCATCTGGCAACTCGGTTCCGACTCGTGTTCTAGGTACGCGGATCGACATCTCTCGGCTTTGCCTAACATCTTCCGAGGGGCTACTGTGATCAGCGTCCATTACCAGTTATTCTGCTGATCACCGGCAGCCCCTTAAATTGGTGGTTCTGTGGTTGACATCTCCTTCTCTCCAGCTAGGGGCAATATATAGTGTAACGACTATGTAAGCCGAGTGCCGATTGATCACGGACATGAATGCCTTTGACGGCCAGGCTGTGTTAACGGAGATGCCACGTTGTGCAGGGAAATGTGCTACGCAACAAAAATTTTATTCACGCACATCACTCCCAGGATCATTATGGTGGTGACAAAATAACGATCATCTTCAATGTACTGACAAAAGACATGTACCCTATTCGCAGAGTGACAGTGAACAGTGGCATGCGTGGAGCTAGCGACGGCCGCGCACGGTGCGTCAAGCCCGGGAGAGTGGGTGGTACGTGGAAGCCGACTGGAAGCCGACTGATAGAGAAAGAAATGTAGATGGAGCAACAGGTTGTTGGGTGTTGGATGCTGGTGGTTGACAGACAACGGTACAAAGCAGAGCGTGTGGATCAAGGATGGGCATCAAGCACTGGGGGAACACGGTGAACCTCATGAACATGAATGGAACATAAACAGGATGTGATATATTCGGAAGAGACGACTGTCAAGGGTGGCAGGACCCGAGTACATCCTAGTATTTTTCGGGAAATACCCCTTGGCTCCCAGGTGTATATGCACTTGAGACGGGAAAAAAATAGTAATTGCGGAACAAGTCAAAAACTTCTGAAACTTTCCGGAATTAAACTCCACCTTCTGTTGCAATCCTATATTTAAAAAATCACGAAGGAAAAACTCCTATTAACTTTTGGACCAAAGAAAAGACAAAATTTCAAGGACGACAAGTATGAATAGTGACTTGTGTATAGTGTTGATTTTGCCCTTTTTCATCCAAAATACCATAAAAGTCATTCCCGTCGAAACTTTTTATACAAGTGCAACAGAAAGTCAAGTGTATTTTTTAAAATTTTGACTTTTTATAATTACTACTTTTTTAAAGATCAAGTGCATATGCACCGGAAAGCCAAGCATCGGCTTTCATGGGAGGCGGAAATTTGGAACCGGACGCATGGCCCAGTCCTTTTGGTCGATTCTCCCAGAATCTTAAGAACCCAACCTCCACCCAGCTTCTCCCAGAATCTTGAACCTATATTTTTTTAACAATCCTAGTTGTTTACATTCTAACTAGATAGGGTTTTCAAAAAAATATGGGTTCAAGATTCTAAGAAAAGTTGGGGGAAGGTCCGATTCTCAAGATGTCCTGGGAATCTCCGCCGCACGGCATGTGGTCGTGATGCATGCAGCATGTTTTTGAGATAGCTCACCGCTCATATGTCATGATGCATACGGATATCCGTAAAAAGGAGCGGGTATGGCTGCATTACGTATAGGGAGATGGTGATTCCTAACCCCTCAACCATGTCACAACGGCATTGAATGTTGTTGGCGCTCTCCTAAGACATATACTCGCATTGTTACATCATGGAACCTAGCAGCTGGACTGAACTAATTGGAGGCACCCTATGACGCTTCATCATCTAGGGTTTTGCCTCCCAACCACCAGTCGTCACATTCCCTCTAGCACCAAGATTATTGAGCAGAGAGCTCACGAAATCAGGCACCACAATATTTCTGAAGTAGTATGGTCCTTGGCTTCCATATTCAGATTTAATGTGTATTATGCAGCACAGCATGTGTGAACCTTGATTAATAATTATGGTCTTATGTATATGTCTTATGCTATGTGGGACCAAGTCAAGAAATAGAGATGAGTGGCCTCAACTTCCAGCTCAGTTACTTTCACTAGATGGACTACACCAGCACAACCTCTTATGTGCTTGACAGAACGGTTTGCCACTAGCCCACTACAACTTATTACACATATCGTAGGTTAAAACATGTCAAAAGTTCGAGAGTTAATTTTTTTAGTGCAAACACTTTCCTTGAGAATGTTCATAATATTTCCACTATTACCAATGACATGGAAAGAGAGAAAAAAAAGGCCATTCTCCTTAGAGGATGGCGGTTTGGAGCCCAGGCACAGGAGCTCACGCTATCCCGTTTTTCCAGATAAACTCGAGCTATGTGCTATCAGTGTTTACAAATAGATACGGTGTATGAATGTGCTAATCCCTTTACATGAAAAGAGAACGAAAGTGTAATACTGGTGCTATGATTGTGGCCCGTCCTATACGTAGCCATGGCATTTAGCAAATTTGGGCTGGGATGTCCCACTAAATTCACTTTACCATTTAGGCCTAGTCTTGGTATTCTGATGCTTAGGCAATGAATACTTTAGTTTCTAAAATACAAGTTTTTCTCAGTTTTGTTTAGAAAATGCAGGTCAAGACTTCTTTTCAAATACAAGAAATAAAACATGGCATTAGGGATACTACAGTTTATAAAGTGTGGTATTTGTTTATGTCAAACACGTCAAAGTTTTAAAACTGCGGCTTCTAGAAAAACAATAGTATTATTTAAATACCCCAAAAGACTGAGCTGCCAAACGCAGCCTTAATAAGGTATATTGAGAATGATTAAGTTGTATGACTACACAAATCATGGAAACAGATATTTTCAAAAGATTTTTTCCTATTTTTATTCAGAACTTATACATTTTAGTTGTTGTCTATCAAGATTCAATTTCACCCGACTACAAGGAAGCTGGAAAACATCTAATTCTTCACATGTTCTCATCAATTATGTAGCTTCCGTCCGAATACAGAAGGAAAGGAGTACAGTATCAGTAACAAATGCAGTATATATTCACATTTCCTGATGCCAGTATTCCTTGATAATCGATGCCTAGTTAAAGACTACTTCACTAAACATTCCAAAGCGAATAAAACAGCTCATTGCTTTTTCTCAAATGAGTAAGCACAACTTCACAAGTAGATTGAGATCAGATGCCAGTAAAAACCTACATGGCCATGCTGTATTAGACTATCAATAGATTTAATGTGCCATCCTCTAGGAATGCTTTTTGTCAAGTAGCCTACAGAATACTTGCACAGTTTTTTTTTAAATAAATACCTGCACAGTTCACTTGCGATAAAGAATGTCGCAGTCCTCAGACCGACACAGCAAGGTCAGCAATGGTGTGCCATCAGATAATAACAGGTTGCCACTTCCCAGCTCCAGTGGTTCAGGGGTTGAGGTTGAGGACCAGTAGCTTTGGACCATATGGAAAGCACCCTTCCCTGACTCTGATCGAGGGAAGAAATCAAGGCGCTTTACTTGCAAATCTCCAGCCATCAAGGCTCTGCCCAGAATTTCAAGTTGCAGCGGGATGCCAAGTGCATATGTTAAAGCCCTCATTGCCAACATCGTTGGTTTAACATCCAGGGGGCGCACCTCCTTGTAGCAGTACTGATGCCAAAACCATAAAATTCTCAACCTTGATAGTTAACTACATAAATAAACTTTTACGACAAAGACAAAGGATACATGATCCACTAGTTGATTGTCCGAGAACAGTAGTAGGGATAAGAAACTCTAACCTGATTGACATTCATATTTCCAGGGATAAATGATTTGTAATCAGCTTCTCGAGTACGGATCTGTCTCTGCCAGCAATCTTAGCAAAGAAATGACTGGAAAAAAAGTGTTAAGCGAGAGAGAACAAGTGGACAAACAAAACATCTAAGCAAGCTTGTAGTATCCTTACTCCTGAGTGGCATGATCTCCTGTAGACTTCTCTTGTACAACTCGTCAGAACTCAGACTGCAAAAGATAAAAGCAAATACTTTTAAAACCCAAACGTAACAACAAACAAGCAAAGGGATCTTGAAACTTAACGTCATTGTCCTCTCAGAGAAAATCACTACAAAATGTCAAGTTAAAAGCTCATACCCATTTGCAACAGAATTGACCAAATGATTCAACTCCTGAAAGAACATGAAGACAAACGGTTAAGTATATAATTTAAGATATATTATGAAGAGAATCATATTTGTTTAACATACGACATACAGCAGTTGTAATGGTGTGGCAAACAAATATTTCCGCGACATATCATGTCGATTGCGCCTAATGCTCCACTACTTTTCTAGTGAATGCTATTTCAGGAAACTACTTGAGCTGAATAGCATCCATACTTTAGCAAGAATGAAAAGTGGAGTTTTTGGTCAAGTGGAATATGATGACAGACCATAGCATTATTAAGGAGCTCTCAAGTTGGCATGGTCCTGTAGACCAGTACTCTCCACCATATCATATACTCGGTGTTTCAAAATTTAAATAGCGCCCTATAGCTTTTACAGCATGAAATTC
This sequence comes from Triticum aestivum, assembly GCF_018294505.1. Lineage (NCBI taxonomy): Eukaryota > Viridiplantae > Streptophyta > Magnoliopsida > Poales > Poaceae > Triticum > Triticum aestivum. The sequence continues at coordinate 29,070,928 of NC_057797.1, read as the reverse complement.
TAAGCCATTGAATAATTTCCATGTCAGAGCTAATACTGATACATCCACTATTCATATAGCAGCTACGGCTCCTCCATGCCACATGTACCAAAACTACTTCAACTAAATAAATATATTTTCCTCTATACTCTTCTTAGATATCCTTAAGAAAAAGTAATACGGAAACAAGAAAATAAATATATGGAGAACTCCACAGCCCTCCCCTAAATTTACATGTATGGCAGAGTGCTCATAGGTTTTCCCTCTCCTCTCACTCTGCATACCCCCTCTGTTTTAGGTCGCATATTTTGGAATTCGCTAAGACCAAGGAGTTTAATACTACTTGGAACCTCATGCTATTCTTTTGATAAGAAATAGATTAGTTCAGGCTGGCTGTCTTAGTTCAGTAGACATGGCTCAATGTTTATTATATGTCTCGCTACATATATTTCATACTCGGAAACCGTAACAGTAAGCAAAGATGTGTACTATAGTAAAAAGTGAGAGTATATTTTAGCTTTTACGATGGCCCGCTATATGTGATAGATTTTTCCTATCCTTCATGTAGCAGACCACAAACCGCGATTACGACCTTGCATCTACTTCTTGTTTCATTTAAGTATGTAGTTCCATATGCTTTTTTTTTACAGAGGACAGAAAAACAGTTTCTACAGAGGAAAGAAAAACACAAAAACATTTTAGGCTGTGTTCGGTTGAGAGGGATTTGAAGGGGGTTTGGCAGGGATTGAAGAGGAATTAATCCCCTACAAGTCAACCCCCCCCCCCCCCCCCCCCCCCCCCCCAAATCCCCTCCGATCCTCTTGTGGAGGGGTGTAACTGAACAAGGCCTTAAGGTATTATTCTGTATCAAAGATATTTTCTGATGATGAGCATGGGTTCAGATAACTTCAAAGCAGATTCAGCAAGGGTACTGGACAAAAAAAGTAAGAGAAGAGGCTCGAGCCGAGCCTGACTTTGAATTAACAAAGGCATCAACCCGCTAGGATTACAGCCAACCACATCTTACAAGCAGCACTGGACAATTCAGGCCACATAAGGGACATCAAGTTATTTTGGCAAGTATTATAAATCATACGTAGTTTGTTTTTCACTAAATGACTGAACTAATAAGTATTACAAAAGAACTAGGGTTACAAGGTCAGAGAAAAAAAATGAAGCTTATGTAAGCAAGGAGAATACATACAGAAGCAACACTTGAAAAGTATTCTTCAGGATTTAAGAAGTATGCTTTGTCCCATTTCAGACGACAGAAACTCTCTCTGGACACTGCCACATGTTCCATTAGGCGAGTAACTTCAGCTTGACTATCTTGCATTTGTCCAAGATTTTCCTGTTTACAAGCATAGTCATATCAAACGTTGATGCAAAACAAAAAAGCAACAGCATAAAAAACCTAGAAACTTAGATAGTTACCAAGTAGGAGAAAAAGAAAGCTCTGTAGAAATAGTTGCCATCTCCGCGAGTTCGTCTGATGTGCAAATAGCGCTGACAAAGAATCTGCACAAAACTAGTTTTGCACATTAGTGTAGAACACTTAAATAATGAGAATGCTCCTATAGTGGCATGCAAACTTACCTTGATTATTTCCTGGAAAATGTCATTATCTGGATAATCCTGAACCAAATCCAAGAGTGGTTCCTGCCATACAAAGAATAAGTATCACAAAAAGGGCACTAGCGATTTAGTAGATTCATCTGAATTAAGGATGGATTCGAATAAGTAATGCTGAAGCACAAGGCGCAAAATTGTAAGCCTAAGAATTCTTTTATGGTTTTCACACATCAATCACCCACTTATTTGGGAGGAAGACGATATGAGGCCTTCGTGGGGAAAACCTATGTTACATTAGATTTGGATCATCGGTCACAATGTGCAAAATTATAACTTATTTAAGTCAGATAAGAACTTCTCCTGTACCCTAACTCGCATTATTGGTAAGACTTGAGACACATGACGTTATCACATGAATATCTGGTGAAAGTTTATTGTAGGTCATTGGAAAGGTCAGATGGTGTTAACTGAATGAGGAAAAGATTAAAAAATCAATGCATTGTTGTGAACAGAGGAGCTACAATGTTCTCACCTTGCATCCTAATGTCCTTGGGCGAGCATCCGGACACCGGAAAACGCCACTGACACTGAGAATACGGCAGTCCTTCGGTGGTCGGAGGTATGTTCTCTTGCCATCCAGCAGCTGATTCCAATTTTCCCACAGAGAAAAATATTCATTTTTGTTGAGCGGCACCGAGTCATGCCGAACAAGATCATGCGGGAGATTCTTCTTTTGAGCGCTCATAAACAATGAAATGTAGAATTTCTCCTCATCTGGTAATTCATCCTAAGTAATTGCAGACAGATAGTTGTAAAGGATACTTTCCAGCACAAATAAAGCCCATAAGTACCAAAAAAACACGCGTAGTAACAACTAAAACAACTGATTCAGACTCCAACTAATGCAATCAACAACTAGAAAATTAATTCCAACACCGCGATGACTGGGTGGCATCCTTCTCTGTGTTCAGAACAATTGGACAAATAACTCAACATGGAATTGAACTAAGAACTAGCAGGAAAGGAACACAATTTTTCACCTCATCCTCTTGCATAACCTCCCAACCCTCATCATCTTCGTCTTCAGGCCAATCATCATCATCCAGTCCTTGATCCTAGAAAATGGCCAAACATGCTTGTAAAAAAAATACTTTCCAGCACAAATGCAGAAAATAGTGGGAAACAGTGCAGTGATAACCAGGCATCATTAGAAAAACAGAAGGCAAGTGTAGTAGCAACCACGACAACTTATTCACCCCAACGTATACAATCAACAAGTAGAAAAGAAAATCCAACACCGTGATTGTGAACTGACGAGGCATCATTCTCTGTATTCAGAACAACTGGACAAAGAACTCAAGTCACCAACTCATGGAACTGAACTATAAGAACTAACAGCAAAGGAACACAAATTTCCACCTCGTCCTCGGGCCAGTCATCATCCTCGTCCTCAGGCCAATCGTCATCAACATCCGGTCCTTCATCCTAGAAAACGGCAGGGCATTGTAAAAAATAAACACTTTCCAGAGCAAATGCAAATGCAGAGAACAGAGTAAAAAAAGTGCAGTGAAAACAGAGCATCCGATCCAGAAAACAGAGGGGAATCCAACAGTTTTCAGTTATCTTGCCATGGAAATATCCAATCTATCTAGCTTTCCGGGTCACCCGATTGGACCAAGAACTCGCAGAAGAATATCAAAGGAACGCAATTTCTGAACAGAAACCCCAACGAACTAGTACATCTTTCCCTTTACAAAAGAATTCAGGTGCTACATAAGGCATCACGAAATTAATTGGAGGGCTGGCCAGCATACACGCAATCCATATTCCCAACAAGGCAAAAAGTACACCAATTCGAAGAACGCAGCCAAGAAAATGTTAACTGAAGTGCGACGACACCCGATCCTGCAGCAGCCAAGAAAGCACCCAACCACGAACTGGGCGCAAGAAACGCCCCAAAGCGGACCAAGAACGAAGCCGAGGTCACCCCGACGCACCACCTAATCGCGAGATTTCGGAGAAGTGATTGCCGAGCAACCATCACCGTTCGCCGAGGAGACTACAGGAGGAAGCAAGATTGCAAGAAAGAACTGACCGTGTACTTGACGATGGGGGTCAGCGGCGGCTGCCGTGCCGGCTGAAGCGGGGGCGGCGAGGTGGAAACCGCCGATGGATCGAGGGAGGGCGACGGCGCGAGGCCTGGCGCAGGCGGCGGTGTGGGTCCGGCGTCGCCGTCTCCGCTGCTTCCCGCCCTGTCGCTGTATAGCTTGACCTTGAATTTTATCCCCATTTCTTTTGCTTGCTGGGGATTCCCTTTCTGCTTCTTTCGGCTCGCACCCCCGGCTTCCTGTGGAATTCGGTAGCGGTCTTTTGCAAGGCCCCAAGTGGTACAGTAGATATCTTATATACTACTCCATCTGTAAATTAATATAAGACGTTTTAGATCATTAGTGACTCTACATGGTAGGAGAGTGTACCAGCAAATTGAGGATGAGGTGTGACTCTACATGGTACGAGAGTGTATCGGCAAAATGTCCCAACCAGTCACTCAAGCTCCCTTTCAGGCCGCCACCTCGGCCTCCCTTCCTCCTCCTTCGGAGAGTGACAAGAGGAGTGGGATCCTCTCCCCTATCTTTACATTTTCCTTTTGTAGGTCATTGTTTTCATTAGGTTCTGTTTCCCTAACGACATTGATGAGGTAGTTGCAGCGATGGCCCGTTATAATAAAGTATTTTCGGCCTCTCCCTACATCACGACATCCGATCTGGCAGCGACGGAGAGTTGCAAGGGTATATGTGTTGCCAGGTCTGTTGGCTCTCTTCGGATCTTAATAGTTGGCGTATCGGTATCAATCAAGAGAAGCAATGGTCTCGCTCTTTGGTGTCGTGATTTAGACCCCTTTTTTCAATTTACTTAGCGGCATGACTCGGTTTCTTCAATCCTATGGACAGGTGGTGAAGGATTGCAAGCCTGCGTTGTGTGGGTGATGAACAAAATCTAGTCTAGTGACGAGGTGGTGCGGGGCACCACCCACCGACCTTGGGGGAGGGCAGGGGGAGATAGATGGATAGAGTGCGACAGGTCAATGGATGGAAGACTTGCGCGTGATCCATTCGTGGGGAGAAGAACACAGCTAAGAGGTTTAACATGATGATCCAATCGTCCAGTTGCATCCAGGGGCTAAGATATTAATCTTTTCCAGGTACCAGGGTGTACACCGTCCCTTTTTTTCTTACCCTCTCCTATTGTGCTCCATCGAATCCACTTTCTCATCCCATTGATTCTCCTACTCAGCCACCTAGCTCGTGGTCGCTATCTAGTGCCCTTGACCTACCTCGCCATATTGTCATGTCACCGCCGACCATCAGGCAACGACCACCCCTCCAATGAGAGGGCATTGATAAAATCGTGTGCAATAGTTACCATCGTCCCCACTTCCACCCCTGCTACCCTCTTATGTATTCACTTTATAAGTTGCACATGTCTTTTGATATTTAACTTTGATCCTGTGATAGACCGATAATTTATGAATCATGTGACTTGTAATTATATTGAAAACTTCTTTCAAATACCCCCTCCGTTTCAAAATATAATGTGTATTAGTTTTTCAAAAAGTAAACGTTTCTATGTTTGATATAGCAAGATATATCAACATCTACCATACTACGTAAATAAATATAAAAATACATTTGTGAAGAATCTAATGATAATGACTTGGTATTGTACATACTGATACTTTATTCACTATAAAGTTGGTCAAAATTATAGAACCTTGACGTCTAAAAAAAATGATACACCTTATATTCTGAACCGGAGGGAGTATAAATTTGGTTTTATAATTTTTGTGACACATAAGAAAATTTCCTTGCTTAAATTCATGGTTTAACTTTTCCCGCGAAAAATAAGATTAAACTTGAATATCAGAAAATGTGTGTGCCTTAGCAGTAAAATTAAGGACCAATGGTTCACTGAAGTCTACTCCCTTCATCCCATAATACACATATTATGGGACGGAGGGAGTACATGACAAAACACAGAGACCGGTGATCCTAAAAAACACAAAGACCGGTTATTTGTAAAAATGGCTCTTTTGGTGATCTATATGAATTTTCCAAGGAAAAGACCAGGCACAAAAGGGAAAACTTGTCCAAGATCAAAATCTCACGTTTTGGAACTGATAAAAATGATGACCTTTTTTTAGGGTTAAATGGCAACCAAATAAGCGCGGAAGAACTGTGCCCGTCACGTGGATCTTCTGTTTTTGTTTTTGTTTTTTGGATCTTCTGGTTTTGGTCGCTCTCATCATGTACAGTGCAGAGTCTTTAAAAAAATTGAGTTTTAATTAAGAAGAGGTATTCGCATCCCACGTCAGTCACGTAGAAACCTGCCACTACTCTTTTTTTTTCTGAGCGTAACCTGCCACTACTAGAATAGGGCCCTGTGTCCGGTATGCATCGGCCAGTTCGCCTCCAAGTTGGGCCAGCGGAGGAAGAACCAGGCTGCGCGCAGATGCGGCCCACTGGCCATCCCGCGGTTCCTGCTGCTCGCGGGACACAGCAGCGCCCCCCAAGTTTAGTACCACATCGCGCAGCGAAGGAGCTCGGGACCGGTTTATAAGCGTCGCTCTTCCTTCCACATCGTCCCTTCGGGGACATCCGATAAAATTGGAACGATACAGAGAAGATTAGCATGGCCCCTGCGCAAGGATGACACGCACAAATCGAGAAATGGTCCAAATTTTTTTGAGATTTTGCGCGCCGGTCCCTGCGCATTTTACAGATACGTCCCTGGGCCATCTTCTCGTGCGGTTGCGGCGCTGTGCACTGTTCTTTCCAGCTAGGTCCTTCCACTGTTTGCGTCTCCTCTATCCAAGCCCCTGGCTTTCAATACTGTACTTTTTTTTTCATGTTATATACATCAGCTTCACGAGACCATTGTAGCTGGAGCAGCTAACAATCCATTTTCTGATTGTGAGTGTTTTATTTTATTTTCTTAATTTTGATTTCTCCAAAATGTCAACTGAGAATAAACCCACTCCAGATGCCGCAAAAACCCTGAGACAATTGTTGAACAATTTTGCCAATGTCATTGGACTTGTGATATTTTTTTGAAAAATTCTACTTTCATACATCTCGACGTGGACGTCATTCTAGCTAGGCACAACTACTTCCTCTTTCCCGCAGTCGTACGTAGGGCTCCCCCTACCCCCCACCCGCCCCCTAATTAAATGATGTCCGACAATGTTTCAATCGATATGACCGTTGCCTTGTCGCTTGCAAAAACCCTATCTATCTTCTTGAGCTATCCATCCGGTGATGATAAACACCATGAGTAAAATCATATTTGAGTCATCTCATCATAACAAATAGCATGAGTACAACTGTATGGTCGATGTGTCAGCCAGTGATTTTGAAATGACAAGCCCAACAAGCCGGTCAACAAGAAAACAAAATTAAGTAGAGGAAAACAATCGGATGGGAGGTGAAGGCGCCAGAACAAACTCCTCTTTGTAGAGATTACACGCACAAGGTGAGTTACGTAAATGACTGTCGGATATTGCCCAAACTGAGCTGCATCTTGTCGAGCCCAAGCTTCAAACGAAAACAACTTTCAGATTAGCCAGGAATTAGGAAGGACATCTCGGTGGATTTTTCTAATATTTGTTTACAAGTTTTCCTTCTCGCTTGAGTGTGTTTGGACAAAAACGTTATCATTTTTTTTTGTCCACAGGGTTTATCAATAGTTCCGTGTGTGCACGAAGGACCTAATTAATAGTTGTCAACGAATTAATCGGGCACATTTGTATCTCACTTATAGCGAGACAGGCGGTCGCGCCGCCTCAAGGGAGACTCTGGTGGGCGAACCAATAAGATCGTGTTGGTTTGTTACATAGGTCTGTTTCATTTTCCTTTTTCTTTTATTTTTATTTTTAAAAAACATAAATATTACTTACTCAAAACATAAATATTACTTACTCAAAATTTTGAAAATAAATATTTCAAAATTTTACTTACTCAACTTTAAAACATGGTCACCAGACATAATATTTTACTGTTTTACATGATAGTAAGTCACAGTCAAGCAATTGTGTGATTTAAACAAATTCATACCATTAAAAAATGTTCATGACATTTCCAAAAAATAACGTGTTTAACAAGTACATATGTTCATGATGTATTTCAAAAATGTTCAATGTGTGTTGAAAAAAATGCTCACTGTGTACCAAGAAAATGTTCAGTGTGCATTTGATAAATGCTCAACATGTATCTTAAAATGTTCTATATATAATATTAAACATGTGTATAGAGAAATTAAAGGTGTTTTAACAGAGAAAAAAAAAGGAATTTAGAAAAACAAAAAAGAATAGAAAAGAAAAAATGGAAGAAAACCAGTAAACTAGTAGGAAAATATTTAAAAGGAAAATAAAAATGGGCAAAACCTTCAGAAAAAACCGCTATTTCATGGATTCAGACTTCACGCATGTTATCTATGATCACTGTATTAGAGAGAGTAATCGAGTAGGTCACACAAGGCAAGCTGCCGAATATTGCCCAAACTGGGCCGCATCGGGTTGAGCCCAAGTAAGAAGCGTCACCGCACAGTCGCACACAGAGGCCTCCTCCTCCCTTCCCCACACTGACCATAGCCACGCCGGAGTAAATAACATAAAACTACTACTTTACACGCTAGTGTTCCAAAAAATTATCGGTTTTTAATTTTTCTCAGATAACTATTAAGTGGGTGGTCGGCTGTTTCAAAAAACCCAAAATCTTTGTTGTTACAAAATTAAACAGGTTTATGATAGGTCGGGCCCGCACCTAAACGATCCGTCTATTTGATCGTTTGTTTGACCGTTAACTGACATGTGGGTCTCACATGTCAGTGTCTGCAAACTTTTCAAAAATGCCATCAGGCCCATGCAAACTTTTTAAAACGCAATCGGGTCCCTGTAAACTTTTTTAAAAAGCAATCGGGTCCCTCCCATGGCCGTGCACCAGCAGCCGCCGTGAGGGTCGCCGGCCAGCCGCCGTGGAGCTCCCTTCCGTCGCGGGCGGCGCGTGGTGCTCCCTTCCGTCGCGACCAGCAGCCATGGCGCCGCCGTGGAGCTTCCTTCCGCACGGGCGCCAGGGGGCAGCACCACTCACCGGCGATGGCCGTTGCGGCTGGGCGCAGAAGGCGGGCTTGCGGGCATGGGAAGTGTAGGCCAGGAAGCTCGCGAGGCAGGAGCTCAAGCTCGAGCTTGAGCCTAGTCATGGCGGCCGGCCTCGAGAGCTTGGCCCGAGCGTTGACCACAACAACGGACGGGATTCGAACCGGGAAAGGAGGGCGCGTGGCTGGAGCGCCGGAGCAACCCCATGAGTGCGGCACCACACTCCACGGTGTCTCCCCTGCCCGGCATCAGCGCTGCCACCGACGCCATGGACGCGGAGCACGGTGGCCTCGCGGGCAGCTCGTGCAGGAGCATCCCGACCTCGCTTCTGCCTCCCGCTAGCGACCGATTCCTGCCTAGCTCACCTTCTTCCTCGGCTCCGATGGCTCGAGCGTGGCGGTTGACCGACGTCGGCGTTCATGGCGGCTCGGGCGTGGCGGCCTTGTGAGACGTGCCGCCATGGCTGCAGGCCGAGGCTGGCGTCAAGTTGGGGGAGAAGAGGCCACGGTGAGGAGAAGAGGTTCCAGGGAGAGGGGCAGTAGTGGAGGCGGAGGAGCGGCCGGCCGACGCCGACGAGGTGGAAGAAGGGGCGACCGGCCGACACTCCATCGATCTCCTGGGGAAGAATATAGGCAGGAGGAGTGAAGAGAATGAGGAAGAGAGCTCACATGTGGACCCCACATGTCAGTTAACGGTCAGACAGACGGTCAAACATCAGTGTTCTTACGTGCGGGTCCCAATTGTCATAATCAGGATCAACTGTAAAGCACTAGATGTTTTAGGTTTTTTGAAACAGCCGACCACTTACTTGGTAGTTATCTGAGAAAAATTAAAAACCGGTAGTTTTTTGGAACCCTAACCTGTAAAGTAGTAGTTTTATGCTATTTACTAGCCACGCCGGCTGGAATCCTCCTCCCTCCGCTTTCCTCCAAGAGTCTCTTCTTCTCCATCCCGGACCTCTCTCCGTCGCGCCGCCACGCGCGGAGTGGGGGACTAGTTCGAAGCAAGAGATAGGAAGGTGCCGAGCATCGCCGGCAACCGGAGAGGACATGCCGGCATCCTTCCGGCGCCGTGGGAGGCCGGATGTGCAGCGGAGCGGGGCAGAAGGAGTGAACTGCTACGAGTGTTTGGAATGGAGCTCTCGCTTTAGGTTAATTCTGAACTCATGCATTTCCTTCAGAAAGCTTGTGCAGTTCTTCATACTACTAGTATTTCTATCTGAAACTCAATCCGTGATTTACCCTTAATGTTTGCTTGCTGGCAATTTGCCACTGCCCATCATGTTCTCAATGGCACGCGTGATGCTCAACATGACTTACACTGCACCACTGGCGGAGCTACGTGTTACAAAAAGAGGCTACGGCCCGCCCAGCCGGTAGCAAATGCAGTGGAGGATCGAGGGTAGGCTGAGCTGTGAGAGAAAAAAATAGTGGATTCCTTTGTACTGGCACGCCCACCTTTGACAGCATAGCTCCGCCACTGCACCGCACAGTTTTGATTTTGATACCGATCTGTTTAGACATACCAGGGCTATAAGACTAGCCTCTGACAGAGCTACCCTGAAACGCAACTGAAACCTGTACCGGTAGGACTGTCTCCGAAGCTTGTTCCTTCCTACTGGAAGTCTGGAATGCAACCGAAACCCTGCAGCATTGGCTACTGGTTCTGCACTCACAAGTGAGAACCAGATTCTGGATGTGCTTTATAGCCAACTCCAAAGTCGTGCATATTTCTGTTCCGCCCCCTCGATCTTGGCCTGCATATCTAGTGCAAGACCTTTGGCAGTCAAGTCCACACGGTGTCCTGGAGGATAGTACGTATTATATATGCCCAAGATTAGTGCTTAATGGTGTACTCATGGTCCAAGTTTGGTCCTGGTCAGTGGTCACTAGTGCGATAGAGTATCTTTTTGCAGAGACTTTGTGCCAACAAAACGTTCCCCAGTAAGTCAACAATGGCATTAGCTCAAGTTGCTGTCCAACCATGCCTTTCCTGACCATGGACTAAGCTTTGTTTACGAAGCAAGTTTATAAACACCACAAGGAGGAGCAGAACAAGTAAGCATCCATCTTGTTCTCAAACCTACAGCCTAGAATTCACGGGATAAGGTAAAACCCTTCTCTTTGAAATGGGTTGCTCCTGCCATTAATATTGAGGAAGCATTGCCTGCAATTATTTGTCTACAGCAGTAAAAAGATCAAGCAATCAAATGGAGCAACTGGATTAGACAATGCATATTTCTGCCCCTTTTGGCCTCCATATCAAGTGCAGGAGCTTCGGTAGTCCAAGTCCACAAAGTGTTTGGACCCCAAATCAATATATTATCTATCCCCAAGATTAGTGCTTAGTGGCCAGTCATTGCCAATGTTTGGTCGTTTGTGCATGTCTGTGGCCATTCTCCAAAATGTTCGTCAACAAGTCAACAATGTCGCTAATGTTCCCGCAAAAAATATACAAAAATGCCACTAATGAAGTTGCTTTGTTGACTAAGTATACCTCCTTGGCCATGGACTAAACTGTGAGCTGGTCTACAGTATAGGGATGGCTAGTTATAAAGACCGCAGCAAGCAAGGAGCGGAAGAAATACGCACACATCCTGCTCCCAAACTACAGCCTAGAATTCACAGCAAAATCTGAGAACCTTTTTCTTCCAAATGGGCTGCTACTTGTTATGGAGATGTTTGTTCGTGGTCCTCTCTGTAGTTTGTCCCATGTTTCTGAGTTCTTCGGGCTGCTTGATGGAGGAGAGAGCAGCCCTCATGGATATTCGCTCTTGGCTTGTGAATGCAGAGTCCAAGGTTCCCAGTTCTTGGGGAGACGGTGGTGACTGCTGCTCGTGGGAAAGGATAACGTGCGACAATACCACACACCGAGTGTCTCATCTTAACCTTTTCCAAATCTACCAAGAAAACCTACAGTATAGCGAAGATGAATGTCCGAATCTTAACTTGACGATATTTTCTTCGTTTCGGGAGCTTCAACTACTGAATTTCTCTGGACACTACGCTTGTTCACAAAATTTCGAGGGTACGTAACTCCTGCTGCATGCATGCATGCAACTCTTCTTTTAATCTTCCAAAATAATTTTGATTGCAAATCATCTTATTCTGAAGCAAACAATTCCTCAGGTCTCCAAGGATTGAGTAAGCTAGCTCAAGTATCTCGACCTCAGTTACAACAGTTTTCAAGGTGGGGGTATCCCGGGATCTGTTGGCAAATTGGTTTCTCTAGAAGTCATAAATCTCAATGGAAACAACATAGGTGGGACTCTTCATAGTACAGGTACTGAAACAAAAAATATATATTCTTTTTCAGTTGTTACAATTATTATTTTTCCGCAAACAAAAAGTTACAATTAATTTTTACTTACTATAAGGCGTGTACCAATGGCAGACTTCAGAAATCTCCGTAATCTGCGTGAATTGCATTTGGGATCCAGTCAATTGAGGGGTAGCCTCCCAGCATCCATATTTGCACTTCCACGCCTTGAGTACCTGGATCTTTCATACAACCTCTTTGAAGGACATATACCTATAAACTTATCTCGGAACTTGCGCTTGCGAGAATTATATTTGACTTTCAATAGATTGGGTGGAGGCCTCCCAGCATCCTTATTTGCACTTCCACGGCTTGAGTACTTGGATCTTTCAGAAAACCTATTTCAAGGGCATATTCTTACAAACTCATCTTGGAACCTCCGAGAATTGCATTTGGGATCCAATCAATTGAGTGGTACCCTCCCAGCATCCGTATTTGCACTTCCATGCCTTGAGTACTTGGATCTTTCATACAACCTCTTTAAGGGACATATACATATAAACTCATCTTGGAACCTGCGAGAATTGCATTTGAGATCCAACCAATTGAGTGGTAGGGTCCCGGCATCCGTATTTGCACTTTCATACCTTGAGTACTTGGATCTTTCAGAAAACCTATTACAAGGGCATATACCTATAAACTCATCTTGGAAGTGTACATCATCGCTTCATACTATCCGGTTATCTGAAAACAGGCTAAGCGGTCAATTTGATTTCTTCTGGCTGAGAAACTGTACCAAACTCAAAGAGCTAGATCTATCTAGGAATACTGATTTGGTCATTCAAGTGAAAATGCATGGCTGGGTACCTAAATTTCAGTTGAATACACTAAGGCTCTCTTGGTGTAACCTTGATAAGAGCATGATTACCGAGCCACATTTCCTGCACACACAGAATCATCTGCAGCTTCTCGATTTGTCCAACAATAATTTGCCGGCGAGCATGCCCAACTGGCTGTTCACAAAGAAAACCACACTAGTTTACCTGAATCTTGCAAATAACTCACTAGTTGGATCACTAGATCTGATAGGGCAACCCCAAACTAATCTTAAACAGGTGAATGTATCACTGAACCTAGTTGAAGGACAGCTGCCAGCCAACATTGGTTTGATGTTACCTCATCTGATAATTCTTGATGTTTCCCGCAATACTATTTCTGGAACAATATCACCATCATTGTGCAACAGCAGCATACAACTTATGGACCTATCAAATAACAGATTTACAGGAAAAGTACCACCTTGCTTGTTCACTGATTGTTATGCAATGAATATATTGAAGCTCTCAAACAATACACTTGGTGGCAAGATACTTGATGGGGCTAGTAGCTTCTCTGCTAACCTGTGGGCAATACACCTAGGCAACAACAAATTTGAAGGGACTCTCCCTAGAAATCTGTCTGGTAATGTCCAAATCATGGATTTGCATGATAACAATATGTCAGGAGAACTGGACACTTCCTTATGGTGTCTTCCTTCACTGCAAGCTTTGAGCCTTGCTAATAATGGTTTAACTGGTGGCATTCATCCAGAAATTAGCACATTAACAAATCTTATGATGTTAGACCTGTCAGGCAACTACTTTACAGGGCGTCTCCCAAACTGCGGCACTATGGTAGACCTCATGTTTCTGAGTGTATCGGGGAATTCCCTGTCAGGCTCCCCGGGTGCCTTTTTCAACAGCTCCTTCATTATAGCTTTAGATCTCAGCAATAATCAGTTCACAGGCAACCTTGAGTGGGCACAATATCTTTCTCAAGTCAGTGTACTTTTGTTAAGCAGGAATGAGTTTGAGGGACATATCTCTTCAAATCTCTGTCATCTCCAACACTTGAGCATAATCGACATCTCGCACAACAGACTTTCAGGTTCCATACCACCATGTATTGGCGGCATTCCATTTGAACCCGTCGATCCTTACGAACATTGGCCCGCAGCTGGTAGTATTACCTATGGAGGAGGGGAATATGGCGCGGACTTTGTTTATACCAATAATTATGACCTCCCAGGCTTCACCTTCACAACTAAAGGGCAACCATACACATATGGACAAAACTTCTTCATGTCAATGTCTGGCATTGACTTCTCTTCAAACATGCTGTCAGGTGAGATTCCGAAGGAGATGGGGAATTTGCGCCATATCAAGTCTCTCAATTTGTCAGACAATTTCTTGACTGGACCGATTCCTGCAACCTTCGCAAATATGAGCGAGATCGAAAGCTTAGACCTATCCAAAAACAGGCTGAATGGATTGATACCATGGCAGTTGACACGGCTATCATCATTGGAGGTGTTCTCTGTGGCATGCAACAACTTATCGGGATGTCTACCAGACTCTGGTCAGTTTTGGCTCATTTGATACAGACTGTTACAGAGGGAACAACAACCTTCGATCATGCACTTCCAGTTCAGGTCCTGCGGCATGGAATGGTACTGCAGGAAGTGTGTCTGATGATTCTGACCCAATCCTCTACGTAGTCACTGCCATTTCATTCGTCTTGGCATTTTGGGCCACTATCACTTTCGTATTCCCCCATTCATTTGGGCGGCATGTTATTCTCAAACTATAGTATGTAAAGATGGAGAGAGGGCTAGTGATTAACAGTGATGATGTGTAAACAACACAAGGAGATCACTTTGGTAATCCGCTTTCCGATAATGCGTGTATTTGTAAACTATGTTACCTAGGTCTAATATGGAAGAGTTTTTGTGAAACTTTGTCAAGTAAGAATTACTGTAAAAATAGAACCCTGAATGGTGGCTGGAATTATCAGGGGTTGGTTGTTTTTGCTGCCTTTTCTTGTAAGTTCATGGTGCAGAATGGTGGTGTAATGTTGAGATTTTGGTGCTGCTTACTTTAGCATTTTTTTTTCTGAACTGAATTTTCTTTAGCACTAGTGAAGTCTCATAATGTTTGTAATGGTAGAAATATTTCTTTAGTTGAGGATTTTGGAGGGTATGTGCTGATACGGTAAGCTGCAAGATTGGGCTCGATATACTACATAGCCCCTTTTGTCACTCTTGGAGTCGTCTTCCTCTGCATCTCCTTTACTTTGTTTTTACTGTCAGCAATGCTGTTCTTGTGTCTATGGCTGTTGCAAACTATAGGCGGCGTTTTTCGGTCCGAAATTACTATGCACACGATAAGTTGCTGGACGATTTTCAGACGACGTTGTGATCGATGGCTGTGGCCCAGGTGAACACAAGTGATCGATGGCTGATACAGCTTGTCGTCTACAAATCGGGCACAGCCCATCGTCTGTGTAGCAGTTCTCTTTTCGGTCCGGGTAGTGACCATCCGTCGGTGCGTTTGGGGAGGATTTGAGGGGTCCGGTTGTAGATGCTCTAAGTTAGACATTGATCTCCACTTGGATACATATTAATTGACGTTGTCTTTTGTACAACTTTATCCAACTTCCAACAGCTATCTCTCAACTGTCAAACATCACTTTTCGTTTTCACTGAACCATCATAGAAGTTTACTTGGTGATGAATAGACAGTTTCATGGAAGCAATTGCTTTGCTAGCTACCCCGTTGACCGTGCAGCGACATACGGAATCTTCTGGCAGGCGTCTCGGGATCTCAAGTATCTCGCCCTCAGCTGAGAACAGTTTTCCAGGTGAGGGTGTCTCAGGATCTGATATGTCTGTCAACAGGAACGAGGTCAGCGATGAGGTCATCCTAGGAAGCGATGTCAGCAGTGATGTCATCCCGAGACATGTCGTCAGCGATGAGGACATCTCATAAGTCTCGGTTACCACTACTATAAAAGTGGTTGAGCTCCTCTTTGTTTCTCAAGCGATTCCAGCATCCAAGCAGGAGTATGTGAGCTGAGCTAGCTTCCAAAGTGCGAGGCTGTGTGTGTCCACTTGTAGTTGCTCTCTGATCCTCTTCCTTCAGTATCGGGGAAGCTATCTAGCTAGGCAGCTAGCCAGTAGTTTGTGTGACAGTTGACATCAGAGTGAAACCAAAACTTGTAGAGGCGATCTTGTATTCGGTGCGCATCGAATCGCTTTCTGTAAGTTTTCGTTTTGTCCTTGTTGTCCAGTATGCCTTGCCATGGGCCATACTTTGACGGCGTGGCGTGCGGCGGTTTGGTTCAATCGAGCATGCGGATGAGCTATTGAGAGGCGTGCCTTGCCGGGAAGCAGCACCGCCTGCCGTTCGTTCAGGGCGGAGATGTCCCTCGAGTTGGTCTTGGTCCATGGTGACCTCTGTGGCCCGGACACCAGGTCGATGTTGGGCGGAACGATGCTACATCCTACTGCTCGTCGACGACTACAGCCGGTTCATGTGGGCGGCGCTTCTCGCCTCAAAGGACGAGGGGCGGGGCAGGCCATCGTCAAATTAACGTGCTCCAAAAGCAATTTCTGAAGGGAAAACATTTCTGAACTACTGTACACTTGTTTCAGGCATAATACTGCAGACTTCCAATACCAAGCAATGCATCAAAAACAGGTGACCAAAAGGTAAAAAATTATGCTTGTTACATCAA
Source organism: Triticum aestivum (assembly GCF_018294505.1). Lineage (NCBI taxonomy): Eukaryota > Viridiplantae > Streptophyta > Magnoliopsida > Poales > Poaceae > Triticum > Triticum aestivum. Next base: position 29,054,415 of record NC_057797.1, on the reverse strand, counting down.
TCAAGCAATATTGTTATCGTAATCGACTGCCAGTACCAAGCAACTGCTAGTATGATTACTCCGTTGACCGTACGGCAATGGAATTCATCTTCCCGCCGGTGTGCTGGAACTGGAAGAAGGCCGCCACGGCAGCTCACTCCTCCAGGAACCTCTCCTTCTCCTCGACGCCGTCCTTGAGCAGCGCCGGGAAGAAGAGCCAGAACGAGGTGCCCGCCACGAACAGCCCCACCACCGCCGTCGCCACGGCGCGCGCCCACCGCCGCGCGCACCACCCCTCGGCGACGCAGCAGGCACCGTGCAGGGCAAAAAAGGCGGCCATCGGAGTACTCCTAGGCATGGCAACCGGAGGCCGAGGTGGAGATGGAGCTCACCTTGCAAGTCTGTAGCCGAGGCCGAACTAAGCGGGGCGCCGGGGTTGCGGTGTGCACGGTCCCGCCGGCGAGCTGGGCCACCAGCGGGAGGAAGGTGTCGAGGAGGAGCACCACGAGGCGCTGACTTCGGGGAAGAAGCCGAGCGGCCACCGCATCAATTAAGCCGAGCGACTAGGACATCCCATGGCCTAAGGGATGTTTGGTTCCAGAGACTTTTTTGTGTTGGGATTAAAAAAAGTCCCTAGCAAACCAAACAGGGTGGGATTTTTTTAAGGCTTTTTGCTAAAAGTCCTTAGAGGGTATTTGTTTCCAGGGACTTATTGGTTTAGGGACTTAAAAAAGTCCCTATAAGTCCCATCAAAACCAAACAGGAGAGACTTATAAGGACTTAAAGTGGGTATTTGGGACTTATGAAATAAGACTCTCAAGGAGGGACTTATAGGGACTTATAGTTATAATATGGTCTTACAGAGACTTATAAGTCCCAGGAACCAAACAGGTAGGGACTTTTTAGGGACTTGGGACTTATAAATTGGGACTAAAAAAAGTCCTAGGACTTATGAAACAAACAGGGCCAGAAGCACCTCCTTTAGATGATGTTTGTTTCCAGGGACTTATTGGTCTAGGGACTTAAATAAGTCCCTATAAGTCTCATCTAAACCAAACAGGAGGGACTTATAGGGACTTAAAGTGGGCATTTGGGACTTATGAAAGGAGGGACTTATAAGGACTTATAGTTGTAATATGGTCTTATAGAAACTTATAAGTCCCAAAAATCAAACAGGTAGAGACTTTTTAGGGACTTGGGACTTATAAGTTGGGACTAAAAAAAGTCCTAAGACTTATGAACCAAACAGGGCCATAGAGTCTTTTTTAAAAAGTTCTAGGGACTAGAAAAAGTCCTAGGAAGAACCAAACACCACCTAAGAGTACTCTGATTTTCTCTGCTTTAAGAAGGCGAGTAATTAAATCCTGTTGAGAATAAAGTTGGGAAGTCAAGAGATTGCCTCCTGGGGTCAGAATGCTACTTAATTTTCGTGGCAAAGTTGTGGAATTGTTGGGATTTTTTAAAGCTTGTTTTCTTTTGCAACAAGTATCATGAAGTGACGCGGAGTAAGTTTATCTTCTTACAGAGCAGGGTGGACTGAGGTTTAATCTACTTCCTCTGTAAACAAATATAAGAGCGTTCAAAACACTATTTTAGTGATCTAAACGCTCTTATAGTTCTTTATGGAGGGAGTACTTTTTTTAACAGTGAAGAGTTTTGTCGAACTTTAGTAAGTAAAATTCACTTTGAAAAACTCTGAATGGTGGCTAGGATCATCAGGGGGTGGGTGGATGTTTTTGCTGCTTTTCTGTAAGCTCAAGGTGCAGAATGGTGGCGTACGTGTGTGTGGTTGAAATTTTTTTGGGCTCATGATGTTCGTGACCCTAGAATTATTTCGGTAGCTGATAATTTTGAGGGTATTTGAATATTTGATGATGCTAAGCTGCAAGATTGGGCTCTATGCTACATGGCCCCTTGTGAATTCTTTGATTGAAGACTGTCTTCCACTGCTTCGACTTTACTTTACTTCTTCCTCTCTTGTCAGCAACTGATGTGCTTCTGTTCATGATGGCTGCTGTGTTTCTGAATGCAAACCTGTCGAGATATTTATGCAAAAACCAAAGACATCGTTTGGGTCGTCTCTTAGGGCTAGGCGAGTTTTGCCGTGTTGTTTTGCTTTGCTTTGGGCCGAGCATCCCACATCTTTTTGCTCTGGGCATCATGTCCAGTTCTTCTTACGTTCATGACATGTGTTGTATCATGTAGTTCTTTCTTCTTCTATCAATGGAGTGATACTAATGCTTAAATCTTTTAAGTAATATAAAGCGCCCTTTTTCGAAGAAAAAAATCAACGGAGTGATACGCAGACTTTGTGTACTCGTGAAAAGAAATAGAAGACAAAGATTGACTTGAGCATTTGCATTCCCTATTTCTGTTATCAGTTTCTTAGCCGTGATGGACTACTATTTGACTGATATTCGGGCGCCTTTTTAACAAATCGAAAAAATTCAAACTGTTTCATCCAACTTCTAACTGCTATCTCTTAACTGTCAACGGCGCTTTTCGTTTCGTTTTCACTGAACCATCAGAGAAGTTCACTTGGTGATGATTTGACTGCTTTCATGGAAGCAATTACTATGGCTAGCTACTCCGTTCACCGTACAGCGACGTACGGAATCTTCCCGCCGGCGTCGAGGAAGAAGGCCGCCACGGCAGCCCACTCCTCCAGGAACCTCTCCTCGACGCCGTCCTTGAGCAGCGCCGGGAAGAAGAGCCAGAACGACGTGCCCGCCACGAACAGCCCCACACCCACCGTCGCCACGGCGCGCGGCGGCCTCCTCGCCGCCCACCGCCGCGCGCACCACCCCTCGGCGACGCAGCAGGCGCCGTGGAGGGCGAAGAAGGCGGCCATCCCGCCGCCGGGAGGCCACCGCAGGCTGAGGTAGCACACCATGGCCTCGTGCATCGCCCCGGACACCGCAAACGAGGCCAGCACGCCCGCGGCGCCCCCCGCGCGGGCGCGCACGGGGTCGTACACCGACGGCCGGAGGATGGCCGGCACCATGAGGTTCCACCGCCGGCCCCAGAAGTCCCGCAGCGAGGAGGCCAGGTACGGCCGGTCGAACTGCGGCTCCGTCTCCATGCCCAGCGCGGCCGCGGCGGCGGCGACGCAGGGGAGGAGCAGGTCGAGGAAGCAGTAGGTGTGGACGCTGTACAGCGCCAGGCGCGCGTAGAGGTGCAGCCGGGCGTTGAGCCGGTAGAGGCCCACGAGGGCGGCCATGATGGCGACCTTGACCGCGCAGGAGACGAGCGAAACTGACTTGGCTCCGGAACCTCCATCGCCGCCGCGGCGGAGCTTGACGGGGAGCAGGGCGGTGAAGAGGAACGGGAGCACGGGGAGGGCGGTGTCGAGCGGGCCGCGGCCGGCGGCGAGGAGCGCGACCTTGAAGGCGCCGAGCCAGGCGAGGAAGAAGGCGGCGACGCCCCGGACGATGGCGGAGGAGGCAAAGGCCAGCGGCGCGGCGGCGAGGAGCGCGAGCACCGGGAGCAGCGCGGCGAGGCGCGGGAGCCCGGGCCGGAGGAGGGACGACGCCGCGCGCGCGTACAGCGCGGCGGCCGCGGCGGCCACGGACACCGCGGGGATGCTGTCCGGCAGGAGCTCCATGGCCAGCGCGCTCGCGTCCTGCCGATGCCACGGCATGGTGGTAAAGTGCGCGAGCAGAAGAGTCTGGCGCTGCCACTGTACTTAAGCAAGCATCGTCGCCCCACAGCCGACAGTGATATTCTCCTAGTACTACTAAATTCGTCCTTTGACACTGAGCTGTTCATCAAAGGAAGTGATGCTGACAAAAGTACTGTGGATTAAAAGCACTATGTACTCATAGGTTTGTCTCTCGCAATCAATCAAATTGTTCTAATTAAATTGTTTTAAAGTTAGCGGAAGTGCTGCTAAGATTCCATTAACAGAAGAAATGTGTCGACGCGATAATTGTTTGGTTTATTGAACAAAAGCAACCACATCGAGCTGGACGATGGCAGCATCACCACAAGACATACAAAGGCGTTGGTAAAACCTTTATCGACTAAACATGGGAGAGTAAAACACACCATAGACCATTGTTGTGTCATCATGCATCGCCCATCGCACTCTTCGTTCAACGACTTCTTCAATGCAACAACAATAAAGACCATTCCCTACCGTCCCATCGAAATCGGCCACAAGTGTGTTCTTCGACCTTGTCGACATCGAGAAAGAAGACATGTCCGAAGGGGTATGGACATGTGCGCTTTGATACCGACTAACAAAACTCGTCCAACACTGCCTACTTATCAAGTGTGCTCCTGCTGCCTACCACCACGTCCCAATGACCTGCCCAGCTGGACACGCCCTCGCAGACTCCACACACACCAGCCCCCGACGGCGCCGTACCAGCCATCACACGCAACCCATGTGTGCCCGCTAGGATCTCTCCAAAATGATGCTTCCAAGAAAGTAATGACATATCCATCGTGGATCTGACAAGGCGGATCTGGGTTTTCACCCGGAGAAAGGATCATTAGGGTGGGAGGGTGCTGGATCTTCTCGGCAATGCCTCGAGGAAGGAAAACGCTGCCCATAGATGTTGTCATCACTGGCATGACAAAGATTTTCATCTGGAGGAACCGCACCCCTACGCCGAGGACAACGTCCCAGCCACAACACCATCACTCGACTACACTGCATATCCCTAGTTTGAGCACTAACGACATCATTGATGGCTCGAACAAAGTCAGCCTAGGAGGCGACCGGTCCATGAACAATCATCGCTTCCACAGAGTGGTCTAAGCCTAGACCAACGCCGCCAAGGATGGTGCACCCACCGGTCACCGGAGTTGTCGACACCGTGCACTCCTACATTCAGCTGCCACCCGAGCAGCCAACGCACCTCTGATAACCAGAGCATCAGATCAGTCCGATCGAGCACAAGCCAGGCGCCCGAGCCCCAACACTACCTCGCACTACAGGAGCAGGACACAACGCACATCCGCAGCTAGCTCCCCCACGATGCTTCGCCATACGAGCCTACTTGAATGCGGAGGGCGTCGCCAAGGTGCACCCTCCACTCCCTTCACCTTTGATGGAAGGGTGGCAACAAGAGGGGATTAGGCACTAGGGTTTGTTAGCTAGGAGTTGGATCGCCTCCATCCTCCAAGGTTGCCCGAGCAAAGCGACCCAGGAGGCATGCAAATCAAACCAGTTTTTATTTAAGGGTTTTTATCATTTATGCCACCGGTTGTATCACACTACTCAGTTTTGCCACTAGGAATTTTAACTTCTTAAAAAATGTCATTGCTTCATTAGACACATACTCAAAAATGCCACCGAACACCATTATTGTGATCTCAAATCTCTTTTGCCATGTTATAATGATATAAATACCTATGAACCAACATGCCAGCTCTTCCTATATCTCGCTACAATAAAGTGTGGGCCCATTTGTTCCCAACAATGTTCTTATTTTCCTGTAAAATTATCCGCTTGGTTACTCTTCACAAGTGGAGCCACACTTATCATTGTGAGATGGATAGAATGGACATGTGGGTCTAGGCTTATTTTTGTCATATAAAATGGTCAACGGATTTGACGTGAAAATAATAATGTCTAATGGTATTTTTTTGAGCAAACATCTAAAGGAACGATGGCATTTTTGAGATATCTAATGACATTTTTGAGCAAACACCTCATGAATCGATGACATTTTTTAGTTGTAATTTCTAATGGTAAAACTGAGTAGTGGGACATAATTAGTGGCATAAATGATAAAAACCTTTTATTTAAAACGCAAAAATCATTGTTTTTAAAAGTAAATAGTGACTGTTCACTGTTTTCAAAATCTCGAAAGGTGTCCTTTTTGTGTAGCTCACGTGGTAAACATATATCATGGTCAAACTTTACGCACGTGTAGAATACATCCTTACAAATATGTGGATTTTTCTTCTTCTTCAAATTAACGAGCTTCAAAAGCAATTTCCGAACTACTGTAGACCTTTCAGGCAGAATGCATCAAATCAGGTGACCAAAAGGCAAAAATCATATACTACATCAACCAAGCAAGACTGCTATCGTAATCTACTGCCAAAACCAAGCAACTTCAGTGCTACTCAGAAAAGGGGTGCAAGATGGACATACAAAGTTTTTTTTAGGGAAAGATGGACATACTGTGACGCCCGGGTAATTAAGCTACAGTAATCCCCACTAATGATGCCACGTCACCTCGGTTACTGTGGATAAACTCGCGTTAGTTCGGAACCTAGTTCGAATTTCAAATTCAAAATTGAGCAAACAATAAAAATTTTCAAATATTAAGATTTAAATGTTCGGAGCGAACCAAATAATACATAGGTAATTATGGTGGAGAAACCAAACTTTGATAGAATGTTTAAAGGCCCTAAAACAATTAAAACAATAGTGAAAACAATTATTTAAATACCTTTTGTAATTAATAAAATGTCAAACTAATTTATTTGAGGATTAGACTTTTTGTGACTATGGACTAAGTTGAAATACTAAATTAGATGCTACGTGTGTATTTTAATAAAACTAAAATAATAGGAAACAAAACTAAAACAGAAAAGGTAAAATAAATAAAAGTAAAAACAAAAGAAAAGAAAAGGGACCCCCTACTGGGCCAACCGGCCCAGCTGACAGCCAGGCCAGCCCAACTGGCCCACCCGCACGGCCCAGCCGACCCCCACTCCTCCCTTATCCTCTCACCCCCACCCAAACCCTATCCACTCGCACCCGCACCCCCCCCCACGTCGTTCCCCCCCTCCCGATCCAATCCGGATCGGGGACGAGACCCCCGCGGCGCCCCGTCCCCCCATCGCCAATCCCGCCGCCCGCCGCGACGAACCCCCCTCCCTCGCGCCGTGCCACGGCTCCCCTCACCGGACCCCGCCACCGCCCATCGCCCCGTGCTGACGCCGTCGCCAACCACCGCCACCTCACCGACGCCGGCGCCTGGAGCTTCACCACCGGCCTGCCTCCTCTTCGCCGCATCGCCACCCCGCTGGAGGACGACCTCGCCGGCCTGCGTCGTTCTTCGTCGTCGTCTCCGACCACCGCCCCGAGCACCACTGCCCTAGACCCTACCCTCCCCCCACCGTGAGCTCCCTCCCTCTCCCTCGCGCTCACCGCGGCCGTCCCGACGCCCACGCACGACCACCGCGCTCCGGCCGCGCACTGGACTCACCCCCCTACTCGCCCGCGGCGTCATGCGGGCTCTGCCGTCGCCGGTGACCTCGCCTTGCACCGGGCGGGTTGCACCCCAGCGCGTGGATGCGCCCCACCTCCGACGCGCTGGCCCCCGCTCCAGTCCCTCCCTTCGCCGCTGCCGTACGCAGACGCCGGCCACGCCCACCAAGTCCCGCTCCGGCCTCGGCCTCGCCTTGCCCCCCCGGTCGGGCTCAGCCTCAGCGCGGGCGACGCCAGCGCCCGGGGCCAGTCGCCCGCCTGCCTGTGCCTGCTAGCGCCCGATCCGCTAAGGCCCCCCCGGGCCACTGACTAGGGGGCCCCACCCCATAACGTGTTAAAAAAAGAAAAAAGAAAAAGAATTATATATATATATTAAATGAATAAATAAATAATAATTAAAATGTTAATTAATTAATTAATTAAGTAATTAAATAAGTTAATTAATCCTGATTAGATTAACCTAATCACTAATTAAATTAACTAATCTGTAATTAAACTAAACAGAGAATGACAGGTGGGTCCCACTGGACCCACATGTCAGGTTGACCAAGTCAACTCTGTTGACTGCTGATGTCAGCATGACATCATGCTGATGTCATTAATCTGTTTTTCGAATTAATTAAATAATTAATCAAATTCCAGAAATTAATAAAATCTTTAGAAAATCATATCTTTTAATCCGTAACTCGGATTAAAATATTTTCAACATGAAAGTTGCTCAGAACGACGAGACAAATCCGGATACGCAGTCCGTTCGTCCGCCACACACACCTAACCTATCGAACTCGCAACTTTCCCCCTCCGGCTCCTCTGCCCGAAAACGCTAAACACCGGGAATACTTTCCCGGATGTTTCCCCCCTTAACCGGTACCACCTCATACCACGTTAGGGCACACCTAGCACCGCTCATTGTCACGTCACGCATCGTCGTGTTTATGTTTGCATTGTATTCATTGTTTCTTCCCCGTCTTATCTCCGGTAGACTACGAGACCGACGCTGATGCCACCGAGTACGACTACGTCACCGACGACCCCTCCTTGTCTGAGCAACCCGGCAAGCCCCCCCCTTGATCACCAGATATCGCCTATTCTCCTCTATACTGCTTGCATTAGAGTAGTGTAGCATGTTACTGCTTCCAGTTAATCCTATATTGCTGCATAGCCTGTCCTTGCTACTATTGTTGTTACCTTTACCTGCTATCCTACTGCTTAGTATAGGATGCTAGTGTTCCATCAGTGGCCCTACACTCTTGTCCGTCTGCCATGCTATACTACTGGGCCGTGATCACTTCGGGAGGTGATCACGGGCATATGCGATATACTTTACACGGTTACATTACCTGTGATACTGTTCGGAGATGGGGGCTGAAGGGGCAGGTGGCTCCATCCCGGTAGAGGTGGGCCTGGGTTCCCGACGGCCCCCGACTGTTACTTTGTGGCGGAGCGACAGGGCAGGTTGAGACCACCTAGGAGAGAGGTGGGCCTGGCCCTGTTCGGCGTTCGCGGATATTTAACACGCTTAACGAGATCTTGGTATTTGATCTGAGTTGGCTACGAGCCTATACGCACTAACCATCTACGTGGGAGTAGTTATGGGTATCCCAGCGTCGTGGTATCAGCCGAAGCACTTCAGACGTCAGTGACGGAGCGGCGCGCGCCGGATTGGAACGTAAGCCTGCTCTTGTATTAAGGGGGCTAGTTCTGCTTTCGGCCGCCCTCGCAACGTGCAGGTGTGCTATGGGCGATGGGCCCAGACCCCTGTGCGCTTAGGTTTAGACCGGCGTGCTGGCCTCTCTGTTTTGCCTAGGTGGGGCTGCGACGTGTTGATCTTCCGAGGCCAGGCATGACCCAGGAAAGTGTGTCCGGCCAAACGGCATCAAGCGTCTTGGGTAAGTTGGTGCACCCCTGCAGGGAAGTTAATCTATTCGAATAGCCGTGATCTTCGGTAACAGGACGACTTGGAGTTGTACCTTGACCTTATGACAACTAGAACCGGATACTTAATAAAACACACCCTTCCAAGTTCCACAGACAACCCGGTGATCGCTTTTCCACAGGGCGACGAGGGGAGGATCGCCGGGTAGGATTATGCTATGCGATGCTCTTGGAGATGCTACTTGGAGGACTTCAATCTACTCTCTCCTACATGCTGCAAGACGGAGGCTGCCAGAAGCATGGTCTTCGACAGGATTAGCTATCCCCCTCTTATTCTGGCATTCTGCAGTTCAGTCCACTGATATGGCCTCCTTACACATATACCCATGCATATGTAGTGTAGTTCCTTGCTTGCGAGTACTTTGGATGAGTACTCACAGTTGCTTTCTCCCCCCGTTTTCCCCCCTTTCCTTTCTTTCTGGTTGTCGCAACCAGATGCTGGAGTCCAGGAGCCAGACACCACCGTCGACGACGACTACTACACTGGAGGCGCCTACTACTACGTGCAGCCCGCTGACGACGACCAGGAGTAGTTAGGAGGATCCCAGGCAGGAGGTCTGCGCCTCGTTCGATCTGTATTCCAGTTTGTGCTAGCCATCTTATGGCAATTTGTTTAACTTATGTCTGTACTCAGATATTGTTGCTTCCGCTGACTCGTCTATGATGGAGCACTTGTATTCGAGCCCTCGAGGGCCCTGGCTTGTATTATGATGCTTGTATGACTTATTTATGTTTTAGAGTTGTGTTGTGATATCTTCCCGTGAGTCCCTGATCTTGATCGTACACATTTGCGTGCATGATTAGTGTATGATTAAATCGGGGGCGTCACAAGTTGGTATCAGAGCCGACTGCCTGTAGGAATCCCCCTTTCCAACTCCTTGGCCGAAGTTGAGTCTAGTCATTGCAAAACTTTTACTAACTTGGCTGTGTGCCTTACGGGCCCACGTCGCCATTGGGTGGTATTAGGATCTTTTATTTCTCGACCTATACTCTGGGACTCTGATCTCTCTTCTATTCGGGTTAAATGATTTTTGCTAAATCTAACATTAGGATCTCGTCATCACTTTCACCCGGAGAGCCCCTTATTAATGATGATCGTCTGCGGCATGTGAAGACCCTGAAGATACTCTCCGCTGTTAACCCGAGAACTTATGTTCATCGCATTTGCAATTCCCCTTCCACCGTCAACCCTTATGGATAACTACTTGCAGTTGTTATTTTTACATTCATCCCCAGTTGGTCTTGTTATTACCAGATACCACGAAACACTCGTCGTTGTTTCGATAATCCTTTGAGCTTATCGCCTTGTTGTTCTTTGTCACCTGAATACCCCTATGGGTAATTCTCGCACTTATCGAGTATCCGCTCATCCCCCAATTGATCATGTGTTTCACAATGGTCTTCGAAATACTATTCGATCCTCCAAAAATCCTTAGTAGCTTATTGCTCTGTCATACTTGTCTACTTGCATGATGGATGCTTTCCATATGTCTGGCAATATTCGTTAGTATCCTTAGGCATCGTCATTTTGATCCTTTTGATTCAACATGAGTGCGAATGTTCACAATCATCAGTCGAGTCCTAGGATTATCTTTCCGGCTCAGACGTCATTTTGATACTGAGCTGGTTCTCGACCAAACTATCTGTCGTCGATTGTGCCTCTGGTATATTCAAGTAATCCATCCTTGACCGGAGCGTCTGCTTCTGATACTTCGCTTTGTAGATCATAATTCCTTTGCAATTGCGCTCTAAGTTACTCAGTTGTTTCTATAATCCAATGTCTTTGCATTGATTCTTCCTCTGGTTGTGAGCCGATACTCACATCAGATCCTTTATGGACCATCAGAACCTTGTTGGACTTTATCCGACAACGTCTTTCATATTCAATCACTTTGGAAGTTCTTTCCCTGATACGTAATGCCTTTGGAAAATTGTATCCTCTGCCTTGTGAACCATGCTCTACTTTTGAGCTTGTGTTAATTACTTCAAAAAAAATTTGTGGTATATGTTCCTAAGATGCCTCGATAGGTTGAACCAATGCCTTAACTAATCTATGTGAGCCCGAAAGATTTCACGGGCCATACTCATCTGGTACTTCACCAGGTAAAACTTTCAACACTAATACCATTATCAAAACGAGAAGTGAATGTAAGGTTCTGCTTTGGAGAAGTGGGAGTCGACCTTGAACTTTGTGTTCATGCCCATGGACCCGATGTGGAATCTATCATGAAAGCTTCTTGTATTAATAATGGTCCCCTTGTTATAAGTTCATCTTGTATCTATGTTGGTCCTTTGCGACCGTGGTTCGGACCATGATTGTTCTCCTTTGATTCTATTTCTCGGACAAGTTAAAACAATTGTCTTCTATCGATCAATACACCAGTCCAACCTTTACTTTGATCTTGTGTCGAGTATTACCCCCCTGGTATCTCGAGATTATCATGGAACTGCATAACTTTTTATGAGTTATTCATCAAGTGCTACCTTCCCACTGATTCCAATTTTTCGTGGGCTCTGTGTTACTGAACACTCAAAGACACCGATAACTGAACCGAGTCTGCTCTACGGTTCAACAACTCTTCAGTAAGCTTCTATAAGTATGAGTTTGTACCCGATCACGACATTCCTAGCCTGTTTGGCTATATCATTGTCGTGACGATTCTAACGGTGCTACCTGGTCCTTATTCTCGGAGCACCAATTTGCGATGATAGCTAAGCTTACGTCGATTTTCCTCGTCATACCCTTTCACCTTAAAGAACAAGCTCGATTTCGAGTTTGTGTCGTAACTGTGGTTCCAATAACCTCTTGCTTCATCATTCCCTTGACTTGATGTCGTCGCTGAGTGATTACTTCTTCATGAAATCTCTCAACAATTGTGTCGTGATCATCATCAACCTTACGAGCTCTTCCAGAATATCAATTGAATTTATGTTGAGAAAGACCATCCTTGCCCTCGATGATTAGTGTTATCATCGACCACTCTACTGCCTTCCCTCCAACACAAACTTGTTTGTGTTTTGTGTTATACCTTGAGTTCCTTGCTATCCAGCAATTGTTCTTCTTTACCTTGGAATATTACCACCTTTTATGTCAAGAATGTCGTGGAAATTTCACCACCTCTTAAGAATTCTTGGTATGGTGATACTTCTCACCATCACCATTCTTTCATGGTCCTCGTGTTGATTCCAACCGGGGTACCAACAAGTGAACGGTGCTGTTTGAATCCTGCACTTCTAGCAACCCTATTGCTTTGAAGTTAATGGTCGGCCGTTCATTCTTAGTCTATTGATTATTGAATCACCATTCCGACATTGGTCGTGCAACCCAACCCATATTCGGGTGCACCTTTCAACCAATGTTTAAATTGTGTACGTTTTCCTTGAGCATACATCATTATACCATTTGATCTGACAAATGTTATTTCCTTGTTCACATAATTGTGGAAATCCATCTTTTTGGAAATCTCGATGAGTTGTTGCTGAGCATCAGCCACCTCCTCATCCTCTCCTTAGTTTAATGATGAACTCTTGTTTCGGAACTCACTCCCATAGTTCATTTCCCGAGAATCTTGCAATGTCATCCCGTCAATTGGTGTTGCACCTTTCTTCTCAGGCATCCTGAGCCTGAGGTATCCTGACACCAATCATACCTGAATCTCCGTCAGATATGATGGTTAGGACAGCTTTCCAAGAGTTATGATATTTGATCCTTTGATGACCCGGTAACATGATGTCATGCCTAGCACCCCCCCCCCGGCTGGAGGACCTATCATTATAGATTCCTTTTCAGCAAGGTTATCCATTCACCCATGAGGAAATTGTAAGACTTATTCTACAAGTTATTCCTGATGGATCCTTCGTGTTTCCAAAGTCTGATCTTCACCTGATGACCATGTCAATGCTATCTCAAAAGCTTGTTTGTGATACTCCGATTTCCAACAAGAACATTTGGAGCCCAAGGCTAAAAGTTTCCTGCTCAATTATCCAAACACCGTTGTATGGGTAGTGTCATGAAAATTCTCTCCCCTACCTAAAGAGTTTTCTACATTATATCCTGTCATGGATATCATGCTCTGCTTGTCCTTGGGAAGGATATACCCCTGAAATATGTGATTAAACACATTTTCCTTGTCTTTGTTTTGTGTAATTTGATAACCATATTTCCTTTCCGTTGTTTGGTTTAACCTTTCTTGTGATCTATATGATCTAAGCAGCAATATTCTACTGTTTATGTAAACTCCTCGGTGTGCAATTCTGTCAGTAAGACCCTGTTACTATTGTTGATGACATTCCGGTAGCCACCGATGGACGAGAACCTTGCCTATTGGTCCGCCTCGTTCAACGAGCAGGAAAGTGGTTCTCTTCGTCCCTCGCCCTTGGTACCAACGTTGATGCCGACATAACTGACTTGGTACACTCTGACATGCCTTGCTATCATGACCGTGAAAGATGTCACTGCTCCTATTAAAAAAAACACATGGTGGGCCCATAACCCACAGTTCCACAGGATCGAAACCTGACTGTCCTGTACACCCCCTATTCCCAAAGTTATTCCTCGTGTGTGGACTCGTATGTAATCCACGGGCCACTGTCCTAGTGGTCTATTCTGGTATCAGACGCAATACTTACTCTCGCTACTCTGAACCCCTTTCTCACTCTGGTTCAGGCTTCGAGCAACTATCTATCCGCTTGGAGCCTATTATGGTACCTTCGTACCTTACTCTCGAGGTATTTCATATGTTCAACTCGAGAGATAATCTTATACTAATTCATGGGTTAACCCCAGATTGTTTCCCTCAAAAGCATTATGTCGTAGTGAGTTGCCCCTTATCTTTTCGTAAGTACGATGGAGTTCCCGAAGAAATGATGACAAGTTTATCATGATGCATCGGAATAAAGGATTGAAGACATCAACGAAAGGAATTAACTTCTTCGAGAAGATCCGTTAGAATATCGTAGCCAGAACTTTCCCCTTACTACCCTCTTAAATCTCGGGACGAGATTTCTTGTAGTGGAGGAGAATTGTGACGCCCGGGTAATTAAGCTACAGAAATCCCCACTAATGATGCCACGTCACCTCGGTTACTGTGGATAAACTCGCGTTAGTTCGGAACCTAGTTCGAATTTCAAATTCAAAATCAAGCAAACAATAAAAGTTTTCAAATATTAAGATTTAAATGTTCGGAGTGAACCAAATAATACATAGGTAATTATGGTGGAGAAACCAAACTTTGATAAAATGTTTAAAGGCCCTAAAACAATTAAAACAATAGTGAAAACAATTATTTAAATACCTTTTGTAATTAATAAAATGTCAAACTAATTTATTTGAGGATTAGACTTTTTGTGACTATGGACTAAGTTGAAATACTAAATTAGATGCTACGTGTGTATTTTAATAAAACTAAAATAATAGGAAACAAAACTAAAACAGAAAAGGTAAAATAAATAAAAGTAAAAACAAAAGAAAAGAAAAGGGACCCCCACTGGGCCAACCGGCCCAGCTGACAGCCAGGCCAGCCCAACTGGCCCACCCGCACGGCCCAGCCGACCCCCACTCCTCCCTTATCCTCTCACCCCCACCCGAACCCTATCCACTCGCACCCGCACTCCCCCCCCCCCCGTCGTTCCCCCCTCCCGATCCAATCCGGATCGGGGATGAGACCCACACTCGCCCCGCCCCGCTCGCCCCCGATGCCGCCACCCGGAGCTCCTCCGCCTCGACTCCGTCGACGTCGTCCCCGTCTTCCGCCCGTCGCCCCGTGCTGACGCCGTCGCCAACCACCGCCACCTCACCGACGCCGGCGCCCGGAGCTTCACCACCGGCCTGCCTCCTCTTCGCCGCATCGCCACCCCGCTGGAGGACGACCTCGCCGGCCTGCGTCGTTCTTCGTCGTCGTCTCCGACCACCGCCCCGAGCACCACTGCCCTAGACCCTACCCCCCCCACCGTGAGCTCCCTCCCTCTCCCTCGCGCTCACCGCGGCCGTCCCGACGCCCGCGCACGACCACCGCGCTCCGGCCGCGCACTGGACTCACCCCCCTACTCGCCCGCGGCGTCATGCGGGCTCTGCCGTCGCCGGCGACCTCGCCTTGCACCGGGCGGGTTGCACCCCAACGCGTGGATGCGCCCCACCTCCGACGCGCTGGCCCCCGCTCCAGTCCCTCCCTTCGCCGCTGCCGTACGCAGACGCCGGCCACGCCCACCAAGTCCCGCTCCGGCCTCGGCCTCGCCTTGCCCTCCCGGTCGGGCTCAGCCTCAGCGCGGGCGACGCCAGCGCCTGGGGCCAGTCGCCCGCCCGCCTGTGCCCGCTAGCGCCCGATCCGCTAAGGCCCCCCCGGGCCACTGACTAGGGGGCCCCGCCCCATAACGTTTAAAAAAAAAGAAAAAAGAAAAAGAATTCAAAAATATATATATTAAATGAATAAATAAACAATAATTAAAATAATTAAAATGTTAATTAATTAATTAATTAAGTAATTAAATAAGTTAATTAATCCTGATTAGATTAACCTAATCACTAATTAAATTAACTAATCTGTAATTAAACTAAACAGAGAATGACAGGTGGGTCCCACTGGACCCACATGTCAGGTTGACCAAGTCAACTCTGTTGACTGCTGATGTCAGCATGACATCATGCTGATGTCATTAATCTGTTTTTCGAATTAATTAAATAATTAATCAAATTCCAGAAATTAATAAAATCTTTAGAAAATCATATCTTTTAATCCGTAACTCGGATTAAAATATTTTCAACATGAAAGTTGCTCAGAACGACGAGACGAATCCGGATACGCAGTCCGCTCATCCGCCACACACCCCTAACCTATCGAACTCGCAACTTTCCCCCTCCGGCTCCTCTGCCCGAAAACGCTAAACACCGGGAATACTTTCCCGGATGTTTCCCCCCTTAACCGGTACCACCTCATACCACGTTAGGGCACACCTAGCACCGCTCAATGTCACGTCACGCATCGTCGTGTTTATGTTTGCATTGTATTCATTGTTTCTTCCCCCTCTTATCTCCGGTAGACTACGAGACCGACGCTGATGCCACCGAGTACGACTACGTCACCGACGACCCCTCCTTGTCTGAGCAACCAGGCAAGCCCCCCCTTGATCACCAGATATCGCCTATTCTCCTCTATACTGCTTGCATTAGAGTAGTGTAGCATGTTACTGCTTAATCCTATATTGCTGCATAGCCCGTCCTTGCTACTATTGTTGTTACCTTTACCTGCTATCCTACTGCTTAGTATAGGATGCTAGTGTTCCATCAGTGGCCCTACACTCTTGTCCGTCTGCCATGCTATACTACTGGGCCGTGATCACTTTGGGAGGTGATCACGGGCATATGCGATATACTTTACACGGTTACATTACCTGTGATACTGTTCGGAGATGGGGGCTGAAGGGGCAGGTGGCTCCATCCCGGTAGAGGTGGGCCTGGGTTCCTGATGGCCCCGGACTATTACTTTGTGGCGGAGCGACAGGGCAGGTTGAGACCACCTAGGAGAGAGGTGGGCCTGGCCCTGTTCGGCGTTCGCGGATATTTAACACGCTTAACGAGATCTTGGTATTTGATCTGAGTTGGCTACGAGCCTATACGCACTAACCATCTACGTGGGAGTAGTTAGGTATCCCGGCGTCGTGGTATCAGCTGAAGCACTTCAGACGTCAGCGACGGAGCGGCGCGCGCCGGATTGGAACGTAAGCCTGCTCTTGTATTAAGGGGGCTAGTTCTGCTTCCGGCCGCCCTCGCAACGTGCAGGTGTGCTATGGGCGATGGGCCCAGACCCCTGTGCGCTTAGGTTTAGACCGGCGTGCTGGCCTCTCTGTTTTGCCTAGGTGGGGCTGCGACGTGTTGATCTTCCGAGGCCGGGCATGACCCAGGAAAGTGTGTCCGGCCAAATGGGATCAAGCGTGTTGGGTAAGTTGGTGCACCCCTGCAGGGAAGTTAATCTATTCGAATAGCCGTGATCTTCGGTAACAGGACGACTTGGAGTTGTACCTTGACCTTATGACAACTAGAACCGGATACTTAATAAAACACACCCTTCCAAGTTCCACAGACAACCCGGTGATCGCTTTTCCACAGAGCGACGAGGGGAGGATCGCCGGGTAGGATTATGCTATGCGATGCTCTTGGAGATGCTACTTGAAGGACTTCAATCTACTCTCTCCTACATGCTGCAAGACGGAGGCTGCCAGAAGCGTGGTCTTCGACAGGATTAGCTATCCCCCTCTTATTCTCGCATTCTGTAGTTCAGTCCACTGATATGGCCTCCTTACACATATACCCATGCATATGTAGTGTAGTTCCTTGCTTGCGAGTACTTTGGATGAGTACTCACGGTTGCTTTCTCCCCCCTTTTCCCCCCTTTCCTTTCTTTCTGGTTGTCGCAACCAGATGCTGGAGTCCACGAGCCAGACGCCACCGTCGACGACGACTACTACACTGGAGGCGCCTACTACTACGTGCAGCCCGCTGACGACGACCAGGAGTAGTTAGGAGGATCCCAGGCAGGAGGTCTGCGCCTCGTTCGATCTGTATTCCAGTTTGTGCTAGCCATCTTATGGCAACTTGTTTAACTTATGTCTGTACTCAGATATTGTTGCTTCCGCTGACTCTTCTATGATCGAGCACTTGTATTCGAGCCCTCGAGGCCCCTGGCTTGTATTATGATGCTTGTATGACTTATTTATGTTTTAGAGTTGTGTTGTAATATCTTCCCGTGAGTCCCTGATCTTGATCGTACACATTTGCGTGCATGATTAGTGTACGATTAAATCGGGGGCGTCACACATACAAAGTGGACATTATACAGGACTTAAAACAACAAAAATTACATATCCTAGGGCCCTCGTGTTTGAGCTGTTTTACGAATGGAGCTTTGAGCAAGGAGATAAAAAATGGCAGCAAGATGAGCTAGAATACGTGTTTGAGCTGTGGCATGATTTTTTTCTAGAGGAAGACGAAGTGTGTGGGTGCAGGAATAAGTGGAGGGGACATACGTGAGGTCCACGAGGCAGGGGCGCGCCCTAGGGCCCTCGTGGTCAGGTGGTGTGACCCCCTGGTGTGTTCTCAGCGCCAATAATTTTTAAATATTTTAGAAAAAATCATATTTCATTTTCAAGACATTTGAAGAATTTTTATTTTTGGGGTATTTTTTGGGGTATTTTTTCTTTATTTAATCTAAATAACAGAAAGTAAAAGGAGGGTAGAGAGAGTTGTGTTTTCTAACTTCATCCATCTCATACTCATCAAAAGGAATCCACTAATAAGGTTGGTCAAGTCTTGTTAATTTCCGAATAACATGAAACCAGAGAATTTTCAAATAACACTAAGTTAGCTCAATGGGGATATGCATGTCCCCAACAATAAAATATCATATTATTTTTTAACAGTAGGAAGAGAAAATTCAAAATCTCCAATAATGCATTCTTCTTATCATGATTTGCTCCATTTCTCCCCTTGTTGTCCAAATTGGGGTCGGGTCATCTCCCTCCCCTATGCTCGTGGGTTTAATTAGAACCCCGGGATATCTTCCCCCGGCAACCAAATTAGCCCCAAATGTTTCTCTGATCCTTCTTTTCATGACATGCATGCATGTTAAAGATTTAATTTTATAAAGTCCTTCTTTTCGCCTTAATGGTGATTATTGCAGCTTAATTTAATTGCTAGCCTCCAGGTAGCTTTTGCCAATTAGTGGCTTCTGTTTAGTAGGACTTTGGGCGCTGGGGACCGTTAGTTGGGGTGCTTTGATGATTTCATGAAGCCTGCGTGCGTCTGGTCTGGTTCGTTGCTTGGGGTTGGACCTGAAGAATAAAGATGGATTTGTCGCGCTGCAAAAGTGGCTCGAAAGACAAACCATCCAGCGTGCCGAATGTCCAGGTAGAAAGAAAAGCATGCGTACGTACGTGTTTCTTGGAAGCTGACGGAGAGGATCCAATAGCATATATATACGGGACGGTCATACGACGGACACACACCAGACAAATACGACGTAAGAAGGCGTGCGAGCACTTGTTTAGCGGAGAGAGAGAGAGAGAGAATAATCATGGCGGAGACGGCGATCGCGGCGGTGCTTTCCAAGTTCGGGGAGCTGGCGGCGAGCGAGGCCAAGGTGCTGCTTCGGGTGGGCGATGACATGATGCTACTGCGCGACCGCCTCGAGTGGCTGCAAGCTTTCATCCGAGACGCAGACCGGAAGCGCCGGGCCGGCACCGACCAGTTTACCCGCGTGTGGGTGCGCCAGACGCGTGACGTCGCCTTCGAAGCCGAGGACGCGCTCGACGAATTCTTTTACGAGGTTAGGGTTGCCTACCGTCTGCTATTTGCCATTTTTTTCAGAATGCTTATGCTAATTTTTAATTAGTGCCTGCATTGTCATCATCATCATCTCTCTCTAAAACAGTAAATATGTGTTTAACTATTAGTTTTGCTTGACTAGACGATGAAAATGTGATATAGTTTAAAATATGGTTTTTTTAACACAAAACACCCTACCTCTATGAGTACCTTCAAGAATACGTGCATACACTCACCCATATGAACACACACGTACACCCTACCTCTATGAGTACCTTCAAGAGACTGAGCCGGTATATCATCGTGAGATTTACAAAGTCACCGTAAGCGCCTCGTCGTCGATGAAATATGCTGGGGTAAAATGGCTGCATATCCCTTATTTTAGCCCCTGTAGATCCTTGAGTTGTTACTACTCTGTATTACTAGTATACATTACAACAAGCCCACGTTTAACTTCCATGCATGTGTGTGTAATGCGCTGGATCTGAATAAGCCCAACACAAAGCCCAGTTTTTAGCTATAGACAGGCCACCATGGTGAAGCGTGCCCTAGCGTCCGCGGCTGAAGCCGTTCAGATCGATCATCCAATCCGCGCCTGCCGTCGCTGGCTGCGATGCTAATCGCCAGCAGCCGATCGCTGCTACGTCACCATCGCTAATCGCCATCAGCTACTAGCATCCGTGACTGACGACATGGCCGCACTGCCATGCTAGCCAGTCCAGTCATCTCTCCCTGTGTCGATCCTCCCGCATGACGATCAGTGTGCCATGCCATCGAGCCCAAGACTCCATCGATCACCTTATACTTCAAACGCTCAAGTCTGAAGGTACCGCATGGTTATTTTTCTCATAGATTGCATAACGTATAGTTTAATCAACTGGCTAACTTGCGTCTGTATGTAAGACAGTTGATTAATTTACAAACTAGATGTGTGTTTCATTCATCTAAGATGATTTCTGAAATAATAGTTTGCTATGCTGAGAAATATATAACTGCAAAAGTTCACCCTAATGTGATTATCTTATTTTTTCGATCAGCTTGGTAGCTAGTTATAGAGCTAAATATAGTCCCACTGTTTAATTTTCATTCGCAAAAAAAATCCCATTGAAATGATGCCATTTTGTACATTGCAAAAAATATAATGCTATTTTTATCTCAATGGTATAGTCGGTAATGATATATTATGACATTTATCTTTGAAATTTTCTTCCAATACAAAACCACACACACTTAGAAGTGTTTTCGGAAAAAAAAATCAGTATGTACGATCCTTATCTCCTCCGCCCCCTCATTCTCAAATCCTGGCTCTGCCACTGTCTCCTCCCACTAAAAACACATCGTCGAAAATGGTTTGATAAATATCATAGTTAAGGGTGTAAATGGAGTGGATGTACCTCTGGACCGCTCGACCACCGAATATATTCGGATCAGGTAGGATCGGATCTATCAAATGGCTGTCTGGTCCAGAACGGATTAGCTAGGATACTCGTTTACACCCCCAATAATCATAGTAACAAAAGTTTATGTGAATTTTAATTCTCTACAACTTAAAATTCGCAAGCCAGTAAATATATTGGACGCGCATACAGCGCGAATGTACACCGGACGGTACAGCTCATCGGCGCGAGCACCCCTGTCCACCCGATGCCACGTCAGCTGGCGCGTCGTTACGCAACAGGCCCCTCATGTTCTAGCGACGAGCTAAGAAAGCCCACCAGACTTATTTTGTTCTCTCCTCACTTGGATGACTTTTCATGTCTTCACTATTTTTTTAAGGCTATGTCAGGGAACTCGGTAAAACACAAAATCAACTCAGCATTTTCAACAGTTTGTATGTTAGCTTGTTGATAAAATATGTCATGTCATCAACCAACACCTTAACATACAACAATTTTAATGGGTTGTATCTAGTTTACCCAATAGAATGTGAGATAATAAATAAGATACTCTCTCATTCTACATTGAAGCTTGTGTAAGGGGTGTTGGTTCATATACATACAACCTTTCTTTTTTTCCTCATTTATTGTACGACACATCATCAAAAATCTTATATGGCAAAGTCTACCAATAACTATCTTACAACCATTAAAGATGCCCTAAGCGCGAGCCATCACGGGAGCAGGGCCGGGTGGGCAAAAACAGGTTGTGAGCAAACATGGGCCCAGATCAGCTGTGCTCCCACCCTTCACCTTCTTCCTCAAAGGCGCCTCCCCTCCTAATTCTTATGAGAGAAAACATACCAATGCCAATGGCAATCTCCTAGGTCACCGCTAGGCACTTACATATGACCTCCAAAAAATAGCACTAAAATCTGAAAAAAAATAAAGGAATACCAATCTTTCCCACATGAAAAGCTATATACCAGAGTTATCCATGCCATATTTAGAGCCTGTTTAGAACTGCTTTGCTCTAACCTTGTACTAACCATCACGACTCTCTCTAATAGAGTTATCCATGCCATATTCAGCGTACACACACACCTGACGCATGTACGAGACGGGCGAAGCCCTAACCTTGCTGCTCCTGCGATCGTGCAGCCGCCGGCTCGCTGCGACGGTGCTCCAGCCGGTAATCAGAGCCTTGCCGTCGTCCGTCCCTCTCGACCTTGCACAACGAGATGCCCTCACAAAAAATAAAAAACCAGATGCCACGGCACAACCCCATTTATATTGTACTAACTCCTTAATTCTACTTGACACCAAGATATGCCATATAAGTCATCTATAGGGCTTTTTTCTTCACAATTTTTTATTTGTTTGCAATTTCTATGTTAGAAACCATGTTGATCTCATCTATTTACGAGTATATTTTACCGATTTAGGTGATCAGATACAGTTCAGCTGTTCAAACAATTCTTTTATGTGATAAACTTTAGCTTGCAACTTTCTACTTACAAATAAAATAGGGGAGTGCAGTTTTTTGTAGCTGGAGCTTCACGATACCCTATATCTTGACCGTTCAGTATGGCATCCACTACATAGGGATATGTGCATAGTGTTAAAAACCTGCAGCGGTGTCAGTGAAATTAGTGCTTGATTCTCATTCCTATGACCGGCCCTGCCTCTCTCTGTCCAACACTACACCCACCTGAAATTCTGACAACACCTCTCTCTCATGCACAAAGATTCTTTACATGCAAATGAAATCTGCATGCATACAGTCTCTCGCTCACTTCCAGAGCAAAGACTTTTCTCTTGACAAATCGTGTCTCTCATTTATGTAAAAAAAGCTCACTAACACAAACGCTATCTCTCTTTTAGAAAAGTGTTCTTTCTCACAGTATTTTATTTTCAAAAGTTCTTTCTCACCGTCACAACGTTGTCTCTCTTCAATCCATTTTTTTTTACTTGTGGAATGCCCACACAGCTTCTCTCAATCACTCAAAAACTTACTACATTTTTTTCTCTAGGATTTGTCTCTTTATTTCTGTCTGCCAGGTCAGCTGCGGAATGATGCACCGTTCCATCCTTTTTTAATCGCTGGCAAATAGCGCAAAGCAACCAGCTGTGGCAGGCTAGTGCCAGAACCTAGCATACGACAAACAGACCAGCCGCTCCAGCAGGCGCTCGTGCTTTGTGTTACTGTTTACATAGACAGGACAACTCCTCCTAATGATAAAACAGCGAACAGATGCATGGCCTGAACTGCACATATCACAAGGCAAACTGAGGGTCCAGATAGAAGGTGTTGTGGAGCTCGAGCTATGAAAGAACTTTACGTAAAATAGCGTAGTCTAGACTGAAAGACTCCAATTTAATTTCAGATTATCTATTACTATATCGTTGTATCCTAGCACACTTCAACTAGAGCCCCAATTGTCCAGTTTTAATTTATAAGGATGTTTGCCTTATTGTTTCATAAATATGACCATACATTCTTGCTCCTCGTTTCATTTTCACTTGCAAGAACATTAAAGTTTCGAAGTAGATCCCTGCGGCACTTCCTCCCTACCGCAATTGCCCAGATCTTATCTTTCTCCCCTCCTCCCCACCCTCTCACTTGCCGTTACTGGCATCACCCTCCGGGGGAAGCCTAGAGGGATTCAGTAGTGGTGGGCCTTTATTTCCTTTGCCCAAAGGGCCGCTAGCTGGCAATTTGGTGGCCATGGCGATGGTGGTGTTTCGGTCGTCTGACATTGGCTTAGTTACTTTTTCTTACTTCCTTTGTCGGATTTTGGCCTAGCTAGTTTCCTTTTTCTAGATCGGTCAACTTTGTTTTTATTTTCCTATCTATTTCAAATAGTAGTAGTACACTGCTTGCCTTAAAAAAAATATTGCCCCCTCTCATATTTTTTCCTGGGTCCGCCCCTGAACCTCTACAGCAACACTAATGTTGCATCTGCATAAAAATTAGTTGCCATGTCCACTAAGCAATGGTTGCCACATATTATGCATATTACGGGTATATCCCCATGGCAGATTGATGAAATTTTTGTCATAGACTGGTCCCAATCACCTAATGGCAACATTAATCTGACATCTACATAATTAGTTAATATGTGAACTAAGCAGAAAGTTGCCACACGGTATACACTAAGAAGTTATCTGTGGCAGATTAGCAACAAAGTTGCCGTAGTGTGGTCTAAACCCCTCATGGCAATACTAAGTCTCGCGGCTGCATTCGTTTTGATGTGGATTACCAGATGCAACATGTTGCTACCCACATAGATCCTGCATGTTTTATCACAATTCTTAGACAAATGGGGAAAAATCAGTCCAGAACTTTATACATATAACATGCAAAAGTTGCCATATAATGTCTGTTTTAACAGGTATATATCCAAGTGGAATATGCAACATGAACTCAGCTACACACCACAGAGACCCCAAAAATTGCCACGCGGGTACCCACAACTAAGCATGATTAAGTTGGTGTGACGACCCCACAACTGACCATGTAGGCAACCAAAAAAATGTTCAGCTACGTGGTGTCGTAACATGCAAATTTTTAAAAAGTAACCATTGTTGTGCTACACTTGGTTTCCACCAACAAAACGATGCAATTGTCAGGGGGACATACGTAGTAAACATGGAAACCCAAAAAGCTGCCACAACTTGCAATGAAAAGTAACCATGTTATTTGTACCTAGGTTGCCATCTATGAAAGAGAGTAACTAATCTCTTCAAATATAAGTTACCCTCAACCAAATGATGAAAAATTCATACACACTTCTTGCCATATCTATATAAAAAAGCCATTGTGCCATTTATACTAAAATAACCACGAACAAACATTATAATTTGCATGAAAAAGTGTAAGTAAAAGTACCATCCTATTAACATAGAAGTAACCACATACAAAGAACTATGATTTACTTAATGGGTGGTTGACAAAAATTGTCATGTCATTTATATAGAAGTAACCACATACACAAAGTACAGTTACCTTTTTCAGGTCTGTGCCTATAGGGGAAACTGCCTTCTATGTCTTCTCCATGGCTGATTACCTGGAAAGTCAGAGAGATAATTTGAGCCAATGAGGATGGAGATCATGCAAAGAAAGAGTAGTGCGACATAGAAAATTTGCCATTGAAATGTATTAAAAGTTGCCATGTGGTCTGAAGAAATGCTACCATCTATGGGTATAATAAGATGCCATCCTAGAAACAGACCTATCCAATATCCACTACACTGTACACATTTTCGTTAGTTTCCAATTAACATGTGATTAAATTGCCAAGTTTGCACATATAATACTAACCAGGATATGCAAGTTACCATATATACAGCCTGCAGAATTAAGTTGCCAGGTTCACATACACAAAAATTAACCAAGTTGCCATCAAAATGGCATATCATATAATGTTCTCAAGGTTAGGTACCATGGCAAACATAAGCTCATGAAACTATAAAAAAATTCTATAGTTGCCGCATCCACTAAAGTAAATTTGCCATAGTGTGCAGTATAGTTATGCCATGATAGATTAGCAAAAAACTGCCGTAGTCTGGTCTAAAACTCTAATGGCACATAATTAGTTACCCGCGTCCAGTAAGCACAAAATAGCGACAAAAAGTATATAGTAGAGCCATCCATGACATACTAGCCACCATGGCAACATCTCTCATCCACATTAGTTGGTTCTACATTTACAGATGCCACATGTCATTAATACATAGATCATCCATGTTTTATCACTAAAAAGGACGCAGCATATTCACTGGTTGCATGGCAAAAACCACAAAAAAAACAGGGCCCAATCTACTGACCACGCGGTCTCCAAGTTGCGAATCTTAGAACACACAATTAACCTTGTAGACACACCTTATAAATTATAAATTCAAAAAAATCCACACACAAAGAAAAACACATTAAATTATCACTAAGGTCCAACATGAGTTACCCCCTACCCCCTCCATTGGGAATTTGAATCACGTCACTTCTCCCTTTCACATGCACAAAATAAAGCAAACTCTTTGAACATATGTGAAATGTATAGACTTGAAGGAACTTTTACCTTATAGGTAGAATCACCAGTAACCTCATATCTCATATCCCCGCCGACAACATCGGAGTATGCGTACTGGCGTGGAAATCCGAAAGACTGTCAGCCTGAAGAGAAAACGGAAAGAAGACAAACCATTCAGAATAAGAAGTCCATACATCGAGATTTTTCTATTGTCTATTAACTAAATCACAGGTCAATATGTTGTTAAATTAGTGTGCTCAGTAAACCATAGAAGATTGAGGCATGACGAAGAAGTTAAAGAAGCGGGAACATAGGGCACAGAAGGAAACGGAGCTCATTAGACCTGAACTGCAAGTAATCTGATGAAGCACGCCTTGTTGTAAAGATGAGCAAGCACCAGATACTGCTGATCATTATAGCAAACAGAATAAAACATATGAGCATCAGAGGCAGCAAGAACACATATAACAAAACAACATGAACACATCTGGCAGCCCCCACCCGACAACCACCGCTTGCGCTGCCCCAGACCCCCTTGCCGTGAGCAGAATTTCCCCGAGGTAGACCGTTGTTGGAATAATCCAAACATGTCTAAGTAACATTAGGTTTGCTAGTTTGGTTAATTGTGAACATGATCAAACCGGCCGGGTAATTAACGAGACAAGTTTAGGTAGTAATCTACATGCTGGAGTAGTACCTATTGGAATCGGCTTGCATGTCGTCCGTTAGTAGTAGGAGTCCAATGTGGAGTCGGTCCATGTGGTAATCATGAAGGCGTCTAGTACTAGCTAGTCCAGTTGAGTCCGTGTAGGTCTAGGTGTTGTGTCCTGTACGACTAGGATTGTGTCTAGTCGGTTGGATGCAGCACACATATATATACACAGAGAGGGCTAGCTATTGTAACAGCGTGGAGAAAACCAGAAAATCAATAAAGAGGAGAAGAACAAGGCACGACACGTGTCTTTGGCCATCAATTTTGTGCATGTGTGTTCGTGTGATTTGATGTGATCGATCCTGTGGGCGAATTTCCAACAATTGGTATCTAGAGCAAGGTTCGAGTGAAGCTGCGCTTGCCCCGGGGTGGCGACCCTGCTAGCGCCTCGGGGCGGGCAATAGAGTCGTTGTTGTAGCGACGAAGAGGAGCGGGCGATATAGTCGCTGGTGTACCGACAACGAGGAGTGGGCGATATGGTCGCTGGAATGCAGCGACGAGAAGGAGCAGGCACTTGTCGTTCGAGCGGCGACAAGGAGGATCGGGCATTTGTCGTTCGGCGGAGCGGCGATAAGAAGGCGGTGAGGTACTGTCGCAAGTGAGGCGACAAATGATTGTCGTTCGGCGAAACGACCTGGAGGAAGACGATATGCTATCATCGGCAAGGTGGTGGAAAGAGATCGTTGATGGGAGCGGTGGTGCCGAGGTGCGGTGCCGGAAACTCATCAAGATCGTAGTTGGTGGGAGTGAGGAAGAGGCGACAAAGTTGTGAATTGTCGTCAAGGTGTGCACATAAGTTCTTGTAAGGTGCGTCCAAGAGCTCAGGTGTGTGAGTCTTCTGCTGCAGTTAAGATGCGTCACTGGCGGAGGAGAATTGCATGCGAGAGCGGGCGGAAAAAGGAATTTGTGCCTTGCGTTTCTGTTTGTGGTCGTGGAGTTCCAGTGAGTTCATATACGGTGGAGATGAGTTGCACGTATATGACGAGTTGTGTTGTTGCTGGATAGGAGGTGTCGTTTGCTAAGTTGCGTCACCAACGGCAAAGGAAAAAGATGTGACGGGTGAATAGATGTGTCTCCCTGTATGCAAGAAACCGATAAGAAGATGAAGATCAACGTGTAGATGGACGCACACCAGTTAAGTTGAGTTCCTGCATAAGGCTATGCGTTTAGTCTGCATGTAGCACGCTAAGATGCGGCAGCGTGGCTGGTAGTCCGGGTAATCGTTGGTTTTAGTTTTCAAGTCGGCACAAAAGTATGATGGTGATGATGTGATGGCCATTATTGCAAGAAGAGAGAAGTTGTGGTCTGGTAAATCGCGTCACCGGAGGCAATCGACGGGACAAAGATGAACATGTGGTCCCCTGCGTGTCTTGTCGTGCAAAGAGCCAAGTGTTTGGATTAGAGGGTGAATGTTGGAATAATCCAAACATGTCTAAATAACATTAGGTTTGCTAGTTTGGTTAATTGTGAACATGATCAAACCGGCCGGGTAATTAACGAGACAAGTTTAGGTAGCAATCTACGTGCTGGAGTAGTACCTATTGGAATCGGCTTGCACGTCGTCCGTTAGTAGTAGGAGTCCAATGTGGAGTCGGTCCATGTGGTAATCATGAAGGCGTCTAGTACTAGCTAGTCCAGTTGAGTCCGTGTAGGTCTAGGTGTTGTGTCCTGTACGACTAGGATTGTGTCTAGTCGGTTGGATGCAGCACACATATATATACACAGAAAGGGCTAGCTATTGTAACAGCGTGGAGAAAACCAGAAAATCAATAAAGAGGAGAAGAACAAGGCACGACACGCCTTTGGCCATCAATTTTCTGTGCGTGTGTGTTCGTGTGATTTGATGTGATCGATCCTGTGGGCGAATTTCCAACAATTGGTATCTAGAGCAAGATTCGAGTGAAGCTGCGCTTGCCCCGGGGTGGCGACCCTGCTAGCGCCTCGGGGTGGGCAATAGAGTCGTTGTTGTAGCGACGAAGAGGAGCGGGCGATACAGTCGTTGGTGTACCGACAACGAGGAGTGGGCGATATGGTACTGGAATGCAGAGACGAGAAGGAGCAGGCAATTGTCGTTCGAGCGGCGACAAGGAGGATCGGACAGTTGTCGTTCGGCGGGGCGGCGATAAGAAGGCGGTGAGGTACTGTCGCAAGTGAAGCGACAAGTGATTGTCGTTCGGCGGAACGACCTGGAGGGAGACAACATGCTATCATCGGCAAGGTGGTGGAAAGAGATCGTTGATGGGAGCGGTGATGCCGAGGTGCGGTGCCGGAAACTCATCAAGATCGTAGTTGGTGGGAGCGAGGAAGAGGCGACAACGTTGTGAGTTGTTGTCAAGGTGTGCACATAAGTTCTTGTAAGGTGCGTCCAAGAGCTCAGGTGTGTGAGTCTTCTGCTGCAGTTAAGATGCGTCACTGGCGGAGGAGAATTGCGAGCGAGAGCGGGCGGAAAAAGGAATTTGTGCCTTGCGTTTCTGTTCGTGGTCGTGGAGTTCCAGCGAGTTCATATACGGTGGAGATGAGTTGCACGTATATGACGAGTTGTGTTGTTGCTGGATAGGAGGTGTCGTTTGCTAAGTTGCGTCACCAACGGCAAAGGAAAAAGATGTGACGGGTGAATAGATGTGTCTTCCTGTGTGCAAGAAACCGATAAGAAGATGAAGATCAACGTGTAGATGGACGCACACCAGTTAAGTTGAGTTCCTGCATGAGGCTATGCGTTTAGTCTGCATGTAGCACGCTAAGATGCGGCAGCGTGGCTGGTAGTCCGGGTAATCGTTGGTTTTAGTTTTCAAGTCGGCACAAAAGTATGATGGTGATGATGTGATGACCATCATTGTAAGAAGAGAGAAGTTGTGGTCCGGTAAGTCGCGTCACTGGTGGCAATCGACGGGACAAAGATGAACATGTGGTCGTCTGTGTGTCTTGTCGTGCAAAGAGCCGAGTGTTTGGATTAGGGGGTGAATGTTGGAATAATCCAAACATGTCTAAGTAACATTAGGTTTGCTAGTTTGGTTAATTGTGAACATGATCAAACCGGCCGGGTAATTAACGAGACAAGTTTAGGTAGTAATCTACGTGCTGGAGTAGTACCTATTGGAATCGGTTTGCATGTCGTCCGTTAGTAGTAGGAGTCCAATGTGGAGTCGGTCCATGTGGTAATCATGAAGGCGTCTAGTACTAGCTAGTCCAGTTGAGTCCGTATAGGTCTAGGTGTTGTGTCCTGTACGACTAGGATTGTGTCTAGTCGGTTCATATATATACACAGAGAGGGCTAGCTATTATAACAGCGTGGAGAAAACCAAACAATTAATAAAGAGGAGAAGAACAAGGCACGACACGTGCCTTTGGCCATCAATTTTCTGTACGCGTGTGTTCGTGTGATTTGATGTGATCGATCTTGTGGGCGAATTTCTAACAACCCTGTGATGATGGTGCATGGTTTCCTCCGACCACCGGCCGGGAATAGGAAGAGCCGTCCATGGCCGCAACGGTGGGAGAGAGGGCATGGCGAGATGAGAATGAGAGCAACACTGCTGGGTGGTGAATTTTCTGGAATGAGAGTAGTCTCGTCGTCTCACTGTTGACCCCGTCAAAGATAGCCATGCTGGAGCTGACGTGTGTGCGAGACAAAACAGCAGCCATGCTGCCGGAAAACGGTCACGCGATGAGTGATGCGGATTGGGTCGCGCAGGCGCACATCAAAGGGAACATTCGCTCATTATAAAATCCAAATATATTAGGAACTACAAAAGTTTCATTTTTTCTGATAATGGACTGTTTGTAACTCCTACAAGATTTTTCTCCTTGATAACAGGTTGATCTAAAAAGCCAGGGTTATCGAGGTCGAAAAATGTGGCGCAAATACTTGACTGGTTGCTGTACCCAAATCATCATTCGACATGGGTTGTCTGGCCAAATAAAAAGAATCAATAGACGACTCCAAAAAATCTCGGAGAACCAAAAGGAATACAAGATCGAGCATAGACCATCAGTGACATTAACATCTTCCACTACCGCCACTTCGTCATGGTATGCGACCCCTATGCCTACCCTATAGTTTTCAATTATAATTGTTGTATTTTTCTATAGAACAATGCTAGCTACACATACCATCCTTTTAGTTACGATTCTATTACTACACAAGTATCACCCACTGATCAGAACCATCATGTGGGGTCAGGGAGAGGGAGATTAGGATGTTATCTCATCGTATCAAAATCTTAGGAAAAACATTGCATGCACCGTGATTTCATTCTCTATAGGAACACATGGCACATGCCCGTCACCCAAGGGTAACCCATTGGTCATAATCTCAATAGTGCAACACAAAGGAAATAAGGAAATAGCAGCTTTATAGTAGTCGCAACTTCCGTCAAGTGGATGGCCTAAGGTTCATCCATTCATGGGAGTTGTAGGTTGAAAGTATTCAGCTCTGAAGCAACCCTGCAATCGAGAGACAAGTAGTCTCTTGTGTCCCCAGCACACCTATAACACAGATTTTTAATTGCCGAGATGCACTAGTTCGGTGAAGAGATTGATAATTTGTATGATTGATTGATAATTTGGATGGCAGAAATATTTTTGTAGTTTTGTAATAAATAAAAACATCCAAGTAACATGTTACAAAAGTGAGTGAAATGGGGTTTTAATGCATGGCAACAAGCCCTAGGGTTCATAGGTTCACTAGTGGCAACTCTCAACATTGACAACTTCATAAACATACATGATATGACCTCACAAGTGTGGTAAAGCATCACACCAAAGTTCCCTTTTTTATTGGATGAAAATAGGATGAGATCTCCTAGGTGTGGTAAAGCAATCACACCTCAAAGTTGTCTTCCTAATCTTAATATATTAAGCACACCCCAATGTGACCTCAGGCAGCCCCAGAAATTATACAAGGAAATCACGATATGATCTTTATCTTTCTATTCTTAATCGATAGAGTCACCCTAATGTCACCTCGGGCGTCTCCGGAAATTATACTAGATATGAATTATATGATTTCATGATTCCCAAAAGTTCACTGCACAACAGGAACAAGATTCAATCCAATACAAAGAAAACTCATCATCAGAGATACATCATATAGTTCAACTCTATTAACAATACCCAAGATCACAATCAAGATCAGAAACTCACATGATCAGGGGAGAAGGAGAGAGGACACACTGCAGGTTTAATTACTAGAGTCAAAGAAGCACGTGTGCTGGTCGCCAGAAGTAAGTCGTCAGTGGAAGATCATCACCCATGCGAGCAAGCCTTTTCCTCTCTAATCCTCACCCTAAGAGAGATCTGCTACGATGGATAGCACTGGAGAAAGGTGTGATAGCTCCCGGGTCCCTAGCTAGGCACCCTCTATGAACAGTAAATTCAAAAAAATAGTAAAGAAAATAAAAAAATCTGAAACTTTGTAACATGAAAGATGGTCAAACTTTGTAGGCTATTGCAAGTTTTCATGCTAAAATATCATGTAGAGAAAGTTGTATGAACTAATTTCAGATTTCACTGAAAAAAGTGCTCAAAACTTCAAGCACTGAAATCTTTTTTGTGTGTAGTGCTCCTCGAATAGTTTTTTTGGCATGAAAACTTGCAAGCACCTTCAAAGTTTGATCATATTTGGTGTTGCAAAGTTTCAGTTTTTTTTCTGTTTGTTTGATTTTACTGTTCATAGAGGGTGCGTGGGCACCCGGGAGCTGAAAAACCACTATCATAGCACTGCCATTTTATAAAAAGGGACTCCAGCGCCAGAGCGCCTATTTCCACTAAGCTATGGGTGCTATTTCACATATGTCGATGATAGCGTCTTGTGCAGTGTCACTTTTATATAACGAGTGTATTGTGCAGTCTTACACGTTGTCATAATAGTGACGCCAATACAAAAGAGCACTATACTACAATTGTTCATAGAAAAACTTAGAACAAATTCAATGATACCACTTTACTACAATTGTTCAAAGAAAAAAAATTGTAAAAGAATTACCACTATTGTAACAAATACCTTAGGGGTTTGAGTGACCATTGTGCAGTAGCGGCCGCCAGAGGAGCGGCATGGTGGAGGAGGCGCATGGCGGTAGAGCAAGTGCACCATCGTGGGCCTGGCTCTGGTGAAGAAGTAGTGGTGGAGGACATGGTGGACGAGATGTTGGCGAGCAAGCATGTGATGGCAGAGGAGGACCCCAATGGCAGAGGAGGCATGCCATCATAGGTCTAGATCTGTTGATGACGAACCCCATGCGCCGGCACGTGAGTGGAGGAGGCCATGATGGTTGATGAGGTGACCATGGGCTAGGAAATGAGGAGCGACAGAGGAAGGGTGGAGCGGGGATTGATCCGGCATTTGAGGCAGTGAAGGCAATGGATCTGGTGCCATTGAGCTAGGAACCAGTGACGTGGTGGGCTCCGGTTGCAGAGGAGGCGGGGGAGCAGGGGTGTTAGGGTTCTCGCCGCGGGGAAACTGAAATGGATAGGCACCAACCTGAGCTTAAACAGGAGGGGGGGGGGGGGGGGGGGGGGGGGGGCAACACATCGCTATCATGTCATGCGGAAACCTGTCAATGGAAGCTTCACCGTGTGATTTACAAATGAACTGAGAGCGATACGCCCTTGCCGTCAGATTTTTTATGGAACCGTTGGTGACGTGGTTCCCTTTGAAAACAGACGCCAATAGGTCCTTCAACGGTGCGATAGGGGTATTTGTAGTAGTGTCAGGGACCGCCGTTAAATTAATGGAACTAAAGATAGCATGCCTCTACTTGAAAAAAAGAAACAGAAGAAGAATATTATTTTTAAGTTTTCCTTTGTCTCTAGATGGTTACATATCCAAGCTCTAATACAACTTTTCGTGGGAATAATTGATTTGTGGATAAT
Organism: Triticum aestivum; assembly: GCF_018294505.1. NCBI lineage: Eukaryota > Viridiplantae > Streptophyta > Magnoliopsida > Poales > Poaceae > Triticum > Triticum aestivum. Next base: position 29,021,024 of record NC_057797.1, on the reverse strand, counting down.
TACACAAACTAGAATATCTCATTAATAAGTCTGTATTTATATATCTTCTGCCAAATGAAGCCACGACTACTAGTTTGCCTATAAATAAAAGGCGTAGAACCTTATTTTACTGTAAACTAGCAAGTGTAATATGAATAAGAAGATAAATCTTGGACTGCATTTGTGTCCTTGTTTGCCTGCCTGCATAAGATTAGTAATCTTCTTAATTGTGGGACTAGTATGAAAGTATCCATCACCAAGCTATTTTTATACAGCAAATCTAGATATTTTTGGTAAACGTCAGAGAAGACCACTGTAGAACTCGTGGTGTGCCGTACTACATCGATCTAATATGCTTCTTCCGTAAGAATTTTATAAAGGCAATTGAACGACACTTGGGCATTAATAATAAAGGTACTCAATGAACAGGCGGGATGATTATACGAACGCCGTGCGTTTTGACAAAGATATCAAGACAATTGAGAAAATGCTGCTTCGTAAAGATCACCCACAACCAATGTTGATCTCTATACTTGGGGAGAGTGGTGTGGGAAAGAGAACACTCGCAAGTATTATCTCGGATAATATGAAGGCGATTAATCATTTTGAAATTCTAGCTGAGACTGCTGGGTACAACATGCCCACCACAGAAGCTCTCCTTCAAAAAATCCACTACCAGATAGCACATCAAGGGACACGAGGACGTCAGCCAGATGACGAAGAAGGCATTGATATCACTGTCACTGACAAGATTCGTCGCCTCCTGGAGAAAAAGAGGTACCTGGTGATTATTGGTGACATATCCTCCAAAACTATGCTCAACTGTTTGTGGGCGTGCCTGCCAGATGACAATAATGGCAGCAGGGTGGTGCTCATATTGGATACCGAGAATGAAGAAGTCGCATCATATGCTAATGCCATGAACAAAAATGGCATCAACGGAATCCACCAGTTGAACCGCTTGGATGAAGAAAGAAGTGGACAGTTGTTCTGTTCGAGGGTCTTGAGGAAACGAGAATACAACGAAAATGATGAATACATGAGCATATACGACAGATTCATGTTCCGCTGGAGGAAAGAACAGTCCAACGAAGAGGGAAACATGAGGAAGTACCACAAGATCGTTTACGATATAACAGGGGGTTACCCTCTGGCTATAGTGGTTCTGGCCGGATTACTCCGATTCAAGGAGAAGCCGGGACAGTGGGAAGCACTGCTGCAACAGCTCAATTCTGCTTCTGCATCAGGAATGGAAGAAGCACAGGGCAACCAGATAACTGGAGCTGGACTGCACAACAAGTGGGAGATGAGCCCTACAACAGCTAACCTGTCCACAGGAACAACGATTGAAAGGGTCTTCTGGGCAAGCTTTGAAGACCTTCCCAATGATCTCAAGTCATGCCTCCTCTACTTCGCCGCTTTCCCCAAGAATAGCGCTCATTATGCCGATGAGTTGGTGCGGATGTGGATGGCCGAGGGATTCATCAAGCCACAGAAGGGCAAGACTATGGAGGAGCTCGGTCACAACTACCTCAAGGAACTGGTGGTGAGATGCCTTGTCCAGATTGAAGACATGAATGACGTTGGTGGCATTAATAAGGTCATGGTTCACAGAAGCTTCCATGGGTTCCTGCATTCAGAGGCTCACGAGGCTGGCTTCATTGAGGTTCATGACAAACATGACATCTTTGTTCCACCATCGGTGCGCCGACTCTCTTACCACAGTCTCAACGGCAGATATACCACATTCACCAACAAGTTCCCTAAGCTGCGTTCCTTCTTGTGCCAAGTCAGTGTGTTAGACCAGGACCAGGATGCCAACAAGGATTGGTATGATCTCAAGTTTCTGCGTGGGTCCAAGTTCCTGCGTGTAATCTCCAGTAAGGGATTGAGGCTTGATAGTTTGCCCGATGAGATTGGTGACCTGGTCCACTTGCGGTACCTGCGTGTTCAATGCCTGGACCTGCAGGAGCTCCCATCAAGCATTAAGAGACTGCTCAATCTGCAGACACTGGACTTAAGGGGTACTCAAGTCAACAAGATTGACGCATGCTTCTGGAAGATTAAGACGCTGCGACATGTGTTTGCAGACAAGCTCATGCTTCCAGCGTCCATCACAGAAGAACTGAACGAGCTGCAGACGCTACATGGTGTAAAGCCTGACAATGAAGGAGAATGGAATCAACATAATTGCCCACTGCTTAAGATGACCAAACTCCGGTCATTGAACCTGTGTGGGTTCAAGCATGACAAGCATGGGGCTGCACTGGAGGGTGCCCTCACAAAGATGCATCTCCTTGGCCGCTTGAAGCTGCAAGGTGATGTGATTCCTTCATGCGTCTTCACTGCACACAGCCTACGATACCTTCAGATGCTAGTCCTTAGTGGCACTATCAAATGGGCTGAGGTTGCATCAGATGTTCGCAAGGTCCGACCGAACCTCGTTCAGCTCATAGTGTTCAAGAGTAGGAGTGAGGAGGTGCCCCATCACATCAAGGACCAACTGCAGGAGATGCTAGAGGTAATCGATGAATAGAACTGGATTATGCCTTCTCATCTCATCTACAAACTCATGTTGCCAGTTCAATAAATTGGTTTGGTGCCTTACAAACAAGAAGAAAGTTGCGGTAGAGCTGAATGGTACACTACATAAGGTGAAGGAAAATGTGTCTTTGTTTGTCACTCGTGTCTCCAAATGTCTTTAGTTCGTGAAACAATGTAGTATTGTACCGTGTTACTATGTCATAGTTGCTTCCAATCTCTATTTATTTATGCCTTCTTGTTGTTGTTGTTGTTGGTGGTGTTGTTGTAACTGCAAACCATTATGTGTGTCAAATAAAAGCAACAAAAAAATTCATTCACATTCAAACCGTGGGGTAAGTTTATATACCATATCTGGCTAAGAGAGAGAGAGAGGATAGCCCTAAGAGCAACTCCAATAGCCCCTGTAAAAAACTTCCTGTAAAAGTCATTTTACGGGATGACCATATAACTTAGGGGAAATTTCTAACACATACTTTCCTTAGTTCCCGTAAAAAAATCCTATGTCCTATTAAACGATGATGGGGCCCGTAAGCCAGTGGCACGGTGTTGGGAGGCATGGTGACAGTGCCCGGAGAGGTGAGGCCGAGTAGGGGAGGCGCGGCGACGGCGGCCGGCCTGGCGGTGGCAGCCGAGTGCCGTGGTGGCTGGTCTCGCGGCGTGGCGGAGTGACCTACGTACAAGTCAGCGGCGCTTGAACTGGCAGCCGTCCTCGCGGCGGCGCAACCACGCGGCATGGCAGGGCAGTGGAGGCGTGGCGGCGCGACGGCAGAGGCGCAGCAGCTGTCCGGCGGCGGTCCGGGGCTTCTCACGTGATGTTTCAGGCGGTTACCCGCCCGCCAAAATTATATGGGAAGGTCATCTTTACGTGAACATGAGGAACGAGGGAGGTGATTACACAGGTTCCCATAAAAAAGTTCATGAGAGCTGTTGGAGGCTTTTTCCTGCCCCAAATTCCCTTAAACAGTAGTTTTTTGGGGATAAGGGAGCTTTTGGAGTTGCTCTAAGTAAGTTTATGGAAAGTTGCAGCATTGTTCTAAAAAATTGCAAATATGTTTTGTTGTATTGAGCATTTGTGTATTTCCCACTGGAGGGGCTAGGCTGCTAGGAAGTAGATGTTGTTCGGGGAAAGGTCTCAAATTTGATTGCTCAGTTTCAGTGGGATAGCAAAGCCAACTCCTCACAGCAAAAACCCTGCATTCACTACAAGAGAGCATACCATTAGGAGGAACATATGCTATACACCGGGCACTGGATCTTCCGCTGACGTTGTGGTGGCCCTAGTGATGTTGGAGGGCGTCGGTGTCGGGGAGGAGGCCGATAGTGACGGGGTGACCACACAGGGGGCGCGCCGGAGACCCGGCGGCACCACCCCATGAGGGTGGCGGCTTCGGGAAGGCCAGATCAGCATGGGAAACCCAGTGGCACCACCCTGGGAGGGCAACGGCATCCAGAACGAGGTAGTAGCATCGAGGATCGAGGAGACGACAAGGCGGAGGGGATTAGGGAGGAGGACAGGAGGAGCAGGGGAGGCGGTGGTGGATATGTTTACAGGCATGAATGGCCGCACTTATAAGGTGCGGCCATCTCAACCGTGAACTGACAGGCCACAATGACGACCCGTCTATGGTGCCCATGGCCCGTCGGCTATGGACAAAGAGGCCCGTCAGTGGTCAGCAGGGTTTTGGGTACCGGGCAGAAAATTAGGATACTGTCCGGTATCCGCGTTTCTCGCTACCCCATGAGAAAGTTGCGTACCGAGCAAAAAAATTTGAATTTTATGAAATTCACCGGCAACAGTATGGTCAAGTAGGACAGGTAAGGTGCAGTGGTTTGGTTGTAAATATGATTGTCCCATCTCCGCGAACCTGTTGGTTCCTTCTTCGAGTCCCGGTATTTCCATCTCTGCTGGGTTTTTTTGGGTTAACCAACTGTTAAATAAAAATTCACAAACACAGTTGGAGAATCGGTCCCACCACCACGCATAGGTTGAGGACGGACGGTGAGAACCTACCACTGCGCCAACAACGAGTTCGCAAACTACTTGAGCTTAGAACTAATATATTCCTAGTTTACAAAATTTTGAATTCAAATTGTGTTTAAAAATTCAAACGATATTTCCTCGGAATTTCATGGTAACCACGGTATACGCGTTTCTCACCCACCCTTGGTATTTTCTTGGGATTCGGTAGCCAAAACGTTGGTGGTCAGACCACTGGCAGGCCAAGTAAAATGAGCCCGCTTGTGATGTACCTCTTATGTTTTGTGTTTTGGTTTCTAAGGTAATTGATGGTTGGTTTAGGGTCGAAGATTTAGGTGTTTAGTGTTTTTGTTTGAACATATTGTTTGGGTCCTATACGTTTTTCATTGGGTCTCGTATATACAAAACTTAGGCGATCTGTCTAGTTAATATCAAGGGAAAATATACCGCGCTACAGCAAAATAGTGCTGACCTCAAAATACGCTATTAGCGTGTTATATTGCGCTATAGCGTGTTATTAGCGACGTGTTCTACACTTATATATTTAGCGAGGCAATTTTTACTATACTATAGCGTGCTCGCTATTTTTCAGTGGTTAATATAGAAGACCCTGGTCGCATATGTGGGTGTTTGAACTATAAGTTGTTGTTTTATTCAACAAAAACAAATAATATAATTAGGGTAGTTTCCTAATACAGTTTGTCTAATTCACATCTAGATGTTTTTTAAGGATGTCACATCTAAGCTCCCACAAATATATAATGCAATAAAAAAACAAAAAAATAGGAAATAAAAATAGACCACAAACAGAATAGGCATCAGCTTAGATGTGACTAGATGTGTCCTAGACAGACCCTTCCTAATATTATTTTAAGCTTATATACATACTTGCAATAGATTTACACAAAAATAAATCCCTCATTTAAATTGATCCTCTATTTATTTAAGTTTGATGGTAAAGAATTTATAATTAAAGTTTGGCTTACCAAAAATATACCTGCACGATGGGCAATCCAGCCGCTGAAATGCGCTGCATGGTATGCATGAACGACCTGATCTGTGTTGTCGTCCACAAGTCGGCCATACAGCGTCATGTGCATAGCAGGGATGTTCCCAATATTATCTATCTATTATTATATTATTAAAGGGGCATGCTACGCGTTCGTCGGCTGACTTTTTCAAAAAATCGGCCGGGGCGCAAGCCGTCCGGTTGTACGACACAAGGCCTCCAGTCATTTCTCTTCTTTATTTTTTGCAACAAGACCATTGTTGCACAATCTCTGTTATAACAGGACCTTTCTTGCAAAAGCATTTCTGACCTCTTGTTGTATTTCTACAACACGACTCTTGTTGCAAAATTTACAACTACATCTCCAGTCTTTTCTCTGTATTCCTACAACAAAACCTTTGTTTCAAAAAAGATTACAACATAAATCATGTTACAGAAGCTCATCGCCCCGTCGTATTCCTGCAACAAGACATTTGTTGAAAAAAATTGCAACAGAGGCCATGTTGAGAAAACTCGTCGATGCGTCGTAATTGCACTAGTTGTGCCACCGTCATTTGAAACTAGTAGTCGAGCACCAGCCTTGTAGCAACGGTGACGATCTTAATGGCAGTGCGGCCTGACGGCCTCCTAGCAACCACGAACAGCTCTACCGCGTTTCCACAGATTGTCAGCCTGGGACGCCATGGCTTGCTGCAAAAAGGGGGGAGTGGGAGAAGTAAGGGATGCTTGCTGCAAGGGATGAGGAAAAGCAATGGTTGCTTGCTGCAAGGGATAGCAAAAGCGCATTGGCTGCTTGACTGGAAGCCGCTTCGTGCACAAGGAACAAAAAGATGTATGCAGTGACCTGAGAAATAGAGGAGACGTGAGATATTTTGGGGGAGAGGGAAAGGCCTTGATTTCTCTAGAAGAGATAAGATTAAGAGGAAGACGTGGGCCAAGATGGCACGTGGCGGACTATAGAGGCGGTCGACGTTCGCATGAGATCCGGCGGCGGAAAGGAAAGCAGGAGAAAAGAAGGGGTGTGCTACACGTCCACCGGCTGATCTTTTCAAAAGATCGATCGGGGCACGAGCCGTCCGATTATACGACACGAGGCCACCAGTCATTTATCTTCCTTATTTTTTGCAACAAGACAATTGTTGCAAAATCTCTGTTGTAACAGGACCTTTCTTGCAAAAGCATCTCTAACCTCTTGTTGTATTTCTACAACAAGACTCTTGTTGCAAAATTTGCAACTACATCTCCAGTATTTTATCTGTATTCCTACAACAAAACCTTTGTTTCTAAAAAAATACAACATAAATCATGTTACAGAAGCTCATCGCCGAGCCGTATTCCTGCAACAAGATATTTGTTGCAAAAACAATTGCAACAGAGGCCATGTTGCAGAAACTTGTAACTGCGTCGTAGTTGCACTAGCTTCGCTGCCGTCATTCACAACAACGCCATTGTTGCACAAACTCAGTTGCGGACATACTCGAGGGAGCCTGTCGCCCGTGGGAGGTCTCCCCCGATTGTTGCAAAGCATCGGTGGCCATAGTAGCCGAGCACCAGCCTTGTAGCACCGGCGACGTGCTTAGTGGCAGTGCGGCCTGACGGCCTCCTAGCAACCACGAATAGCTCTACCACATTTCCACAGATTGTCAGCCTAGGACGCCATGGCTTGCTATACAAAAAGGGGGGAGTGGGAGAAGTAAGGGATGCTTGCTGCAAGGGATGAGGAAAAGCCATGGTTGCTTGCTGCTAGGAGCAGCAAAAGCGCATTAGCTGCTTGACTAGAAGGCGCTTCATGCACGAGGAACAAAAAGATGTATGCGGTGACCTGAGAAATAGAGGTGGCATGAGATATTTTGGGGAAGAGGGAAAGGCCTTGATTTCTCTGGAAGAGATAAGATTGAGAGGAAGACATGGGCCAAGGTGGCACGTGGCGGGCGGTAGAGGCGGTCGACGTTCGCGTAGGATCTACCGGCGGAAAGGAAAGCGGGAGAAAAGAAGGCGTGTGCTATGCGTCTGCCGGTGAATCTTTTCAAAAGATCGATCGGGGCATGAGTCGTCCGATTGTACGACACGAGGCCTCCAATCATTTATCTTCATTATTTTTTGCAACAAGACAATTGTTGCAAAATCTCTGTTGTAACAAGATCTTCCTTGCAAAAGCATCTCCGACCTCTTGTTGTATTTCTACAACAAGATTCTTGTTGCAAAATTTGCAACTAAGTCTCCAGTCTTTTCTCTGTATTCCTACAACTAAACCTTTGTTTCTAAAAAATACAACATAAATCATGTTACAGAAGCTCATCGCCGTGTCGTATTCCTACAACAAGACATTTGTTGCAAGAAAAATTGCAATAGAGGCCATGTTGCGGAAACTTGTAACTGTGTCATAGTTGCACTAGCTTCGCCGCCATCATTCGCAACAACACCATTGTTGCACAAACTCAGTTGCGGACATACTCGAGGGAGCCTGTCGCCCGTGGGAGGCCTCTCCCGGTTGTTGCAGAGCACCGGTGGCCATAGTAGCCGAGCACCAACCTTGTAGCACCGGCGACGAGCTTAATGGCAGTGCGGCCTGACGACCTCCTAGCAACCATGAATAGCTCTACCGCGTTTCCACATATTGGCAGCCTGGGACGCAATGGCTTGCTGCAAAAAGGGGGAGTGGGAGAAGTAAGGGATGCTTGCTGCAAGGGATGAGGAAAAGCCATGGTAAAGCGCATTGGCTGCTTGACTGGAAGGCGCTTCGTGCACGAGGAACAAAAAGATGTATCACTACTAGGAAAAGGGCTATAAATAATATGGACACTAATAGCGCACCAGACATGTGGTGCGCCACTACTATATAGCAGTGGCGCACCATGTGTTGGTGCGCCACTAGTGTGATAGACACTAATGGCGCACCACACCCATGGTGTGTCACTACTAACATATTTTTTTCCAAAAATACTAATGGCGCACCGTGCACTGGTGCGCCATTACTAGTTTCAACTAGTAATGGCTCACGACTATCCCCATGTGCCACTACTATCATTTTTTTCTGCAAAACTACTAATGGCACACCACCAGCTGGTGCGCCATTAGTAACCAGGGTTACTAATGGCGCATTTGGGACCAGCTAGATAGTTTGAACAGCCACCTACACACTCACTTTCCCCACTTCATTCTCTCCACCTCCTCCTCCAAGCTTGTCTCGACTGCCTCCTCCTCCTCACCTCATTTGCATCATAGATTCATCCAAATTAAGTGGTTAAATTACCTTTTTTGATAGGTAAGTAAGGGGAAAGCTTTATTTATGTTGTAGATCAACTTTTTTCTCCCTCCAACAACGTGCACATGCACTTTTTATGGCCTAGCTAGATCTATGTATGTTTGTGGTGTTGCATATGTTTGTGGTGTTGCATATATGTTTGTGTTTGCAGGTACCGGTATTTGAAATGCGATAATTGCCAATATTTTGCCGAATGTTGATTCATTTCCGTTTCGGAAAGAATTTTGGCACTATGCATTCTTTTTTGTCCTATTTTTAGGGAAAGTCATGCCAATTTTTTTCTTGGTTCTAAAATATCGTTTTGCTCTACCCCGCAGGCCACCATGGTCCACACGATGACCGAAGGCATCGTGAATAGGTTTTTGAGATCCGCGAAGGCCGAGATGCTTAAAAAGAACAAGACGGAGATAAGATGTCTGTGTCGAAGATGCAAGCTGAAAAGCCTTATTGCGGACCCGGATTCCGGGCAGGTGCGGGACCACCTGCTCTTGCGTGGTTTCATGGATGGCTATTGGTGGCAAGGTGATGAAGATGACTATGAAGTCGTCCATGGGGGACGGGCATGAAATGAGGAAGGGCAGCAAGACAACCATCACGGCGAGGGCGGGCGAGAAGACGAAGAATCTCTAGGACATGATCACAACGGTGATGTTGTACACAGTCATCATGTAGAAGATGTCGGACATGATGATGAGGAAGATCAAGACGAAGGGCATGATCATGAAGATGAAGATGCCGGAGCAGACGACGATGGACCATCGATGGGCTGGGTGCAGGACCCTCATATTCAAGAGCTGATTCTCAAGCAGATGGATAACGCAAGAGCTGCCGCCCGAGAGAAAGCCAAGCTGGATCAACTGGAGATAGACGCGGTTAGTCCATTGTATGAAGGATGCAGGCCCGAGAATACCCGCCTGAAAGTAACGCTCATGGCTCTGGAGATGAAGGTAAAACACAAAATGACCGATGCATGCTTCGGCGAGAACATGTCATTCTGGCACGAACGTCTTCCCAAGGGGAACAAGTGCCCGACCAGTTTTGAGGAGGTGAAGAAAATCGTGTGTCCTCTGGATTTACCACACATGAAATACCATGTGTGCATGAACAATTGCATCATTTATCGGGACGAGCACGCGGAGTATACCATATGTCCGGTGTGTGGCGTCACTCGATACAAGAAGAGGAAGAAAGCTCCTCGAAAAGTGGGCGGTACTTTCCGATCACTCCTCGTCTGCAGCGGTATTTCACGGACCCTAAGGTAGCAAAGCTCCTGCGTTGGCACGCGGATAGGGATGAGAAGAAGCGAGAAGATGACGCAAATGATCCGGAGATAAATAAAAAGACAAGATGCTGAGTCAGCCTAAGGATGGGAGCCAGTGGAAAGCGTTGAACTTCGAACACCCAGAATTTGGGAACGATCCAAGGAACATCGTGCTGGGCGCGAGCACCGATGGAGTCAATCTGTTTGGCAGCCAGAGAAGCACACATAGCACCTGGCCTGTGTTTGTGTGGATGTACAACGTTCCCCCTGGTTGTGCATGAAAAGGAAGTACATTCAATGAGTATGCTAATTGAAGGACCGAAACAACCAGGGAACGACATCAATCTGTATCTGGGGCTGCTGAAAGAGGAGCTAGACACGCTGTGGAAAACGCCAGCCAATACGTGGGACACCGCAGAGAAAGAATATTTCCCTATGAGAGTCGCACTGCTCACGACGGTGTAGGACTATCTCAGTTACGGATATGTCGCGGGGCAGGTGGTCCACGGATTTTCTGGATGCGTTAGGTGCATGGATGACACAACGTATCACCAGCTAGATAGAGATCCCGGGTCTTCGAAAACCGTGTTCATGGGACATCGAAGGTGGCTTCGCGATGATGACCAGTGGAGAAAACGCAAGGATCTGTTCGATGGTGAAACCGAACCCCGAAGACGCCCGCGTACGAGGAGCGGCGAGGAAATAAACGAGTTGTTGAAAAATTGAAAAGATTGCCCACTGTCGGGAAAGAAGCAAAAGGCGCCAGAGCCGGGAAAGAAGCGAAAGGCGCCAGAGCTGCTGCTGAAGGTATGGAAAACGAGGTCTGTTTTCTGGGACTTGCCGTACTGGAAGATACACCGTGTGCCTCACAGCCTTGATGTCATGCATATCACGAAGAACGTGTGCGAGAGTCTGCTTGGTACCCTGCTAAACATGCCAGGGAGGACCAAAGATGGGCCAAAAGCAAGGGCAGACTTGAAATCAATGGGCATCAGGGAGGAGCTTCACGCTAATGATGATGATGATGAGGCGAAGCAGGACACGGAAAGTCATCGCAAAGGCAAAAAGGCCAAGAAGACCGAAAATGACTTCCCTCCCGTGTGCTTCATTCTAAGTCAGGAGGAGATCGATCAGTTTTTCACCTGCCTCGTAGGAGTAAAAATTCCTTACGGTTACGTGGGGAAGATAAGCAGATACCTAGACTCAGCGAAGCAGAAGTTCAGTGGGATGAAGTCTCACGACTGTCACGTGCTGATGATGCAGATACTTCCAGTTGCAATCCGTGGGATCATGGACGCGCACGTCCGTGAAACACTATTTGGCCTATGCAACTTTTTGGACGTCATCTCTCGGAAGTCGGTTGGCGTGAGGCAACTCAGAAGGCTTCAGGAAGTGATCGTGGTGATACTATGCAAGCTTGAGATGTACTTCCCGCCCGCATTCTTCGACGTTATGGTGCATCTGCTGGTCCATATCGTGGAGGATATCATCCAACGCCGACGTTCCTGCACAGCATGATGCCGTTCGAAAGGATGAATGGTGTCATCAAAGGATACGTTCACAACATGTCACGTCTAGAGGGAAGCATAGCCAGGGGCTTTCTGACTGAAGAGTGCATCTCCTACTGCACGAATTATCTAGGCATCGAGAACCCCGTTGGTCTGCCCGTCAACAGGCACCTCGGTAGGCTTGCTGGATGGGGTCACCACGAGGGTCGCGGCGAAATGCATGTCAACTTCGAGGGTCGACTCGCCGACTTTGAAAGAGCAAACCTAGTCGCACTACAACACATAGACGTGGTCGATCCTTGGGTGGTAGAGCACAAAACCTTTATTGAGAAGACGTACAATGACTGAGGCCAACAGAGGACGGACGAAGATATAATCAAAGAGCACAACTCATGTTTCACGCATTGGTTCAAGAAGAAGCTTCTGTCGTACCCTTTACATGAGGATTCTTCCGCGGAAGAAAAACTCATATTCGCCTTGTCACAGGGCGCCGAGCACAACCTGCTGACCTATGAGGCGTACGATATCAACGGCTACACATTCTACACCGAGGACAAGGACATGAAGAGAGATGGTTATCAGAACTCCGGGGTAACGATGGAATCCTACACCGGTAACGACAAGGACAGATACTACGGAAGGATTGAGGAGATCTGGGAGCTGAGCTACGCTGGAGAGAAGGTCCCGATGTTCCGTGTCAGATGGGCCAAGAGCGTCCTAAAAGAAGACCGGTATTTCACCACCATGGTTATACCCGAAGCCAAATCCAAGACCGCGGGCGCAAACGTCACCGCGAAAAATGAGCCATGGGTACTGGCTTCCCAAGTGGACCAATGCTTCTTCATTACTGACCCGTCAAAGCCCAGTCGTGTTGTCATGAGGAGAGGCAAAAGGAAGATCATCGGAATGGATGGAGTCGCCAATGAGCAAGACTTCGACAAGTACGGTGACCCAAAGATGGAACATGACGACGACGATGAAGTGTCATACACCACAAGAAGAAGCAGGACCACCCTACCTAAAGGACGTCCGTTCCACAGAAGAACTCCATTTGCGAAAAAGAAGGGCAAGAAGATTGTGAACAGATAGCTAGCTAAGATCGATTGTATTTAAATTGTAGCCTTCATTTCTCGATTGTATTTCGACATATTGAAATGATATTTCTTCTGTTCTAGTGTCCCCATGAATATTTATTTATGTTTATTATGGTATTGAATTTCTAATTCACAAAAAGTATTAATTTGTTAATATTTTTTGAACTCATGAATATTTTTAAATTTAATTCATGGGCACTTTTTGAATTCATGAATATTTTTTCAAATTTGATGATATTTTTTCATATTAAATATGAAAAAATATTGAATATTCATGAGGACACTCGATCTCGATCGCTATCCCCCCTCGCCAGATCCCCCTCGCCGCCGAGCACCCCTCGCACCCTCCCCCGCTCCACCGCCGCCGAGCAACCCCCGCACCTTCCCCCGCTCCACCGCCGCCGAGCACCCCCCCCCCCCCCGCACCCTTCCCCGCTCCGCTGCCGTCGAGCACCCCCCGCACCCTCCCCTGCTCCACCGCTGCCGGCAACCCCCCGCACCCTCCCCTGCTCCACCGCCGCCGGCAACCCCCCGCATCCTCCCCCGCTCCACCGCCGCCGACGACCCCCCGCACCCTCCCCTGTCTCCTCGCTCTCTAGGCAACAAAAAATCCTAAAAAAATACTAATGGTGCATCGCCAGGGGGTGCGCCATTGTGATACGTCTCCAACGTATCTATAATTTTTGATTGCTCCATGCTATATTATCTACTGTTTTGGACATTATTGGGCTTTAATATCCACTTTTATATTATTTTTGGGACTAACCCATTAACCGGAGGCCCAGCCCAGAATTGTTGTTTTTTGCCTGTTTTAGGGTTTCGAAGAAAAGGAATATCAAACGGAGTCCAAACGGAATGAAACCTTCGGGAATGTGATTTTCTCAACGAATAAGACCCGGGAGACTTGGACCCTACGTCAAGACACAAAAGAGGAGGCCACGAGGTAGGGGGGCGCGCCTACCCCCACCAGGCGCGCCCTCCACCCTCGTGGGCCGCCTGTTGCTCCACCGACATACTTATTCCTCCTATATATATCCACGTACCCCCAAACGATCAGATACGGAGCCAAAAACCTAATTCCACCGCCGCAACTTTCTGTATCCACGAGATCCCATCTTGGGACCTGTTCCGGAGCTACGCCGGATGGGGCATCGATCACAGAGGGCTTCTACATCATCATCCAAGCCCCTCCGATGAAGTGTGTGTAGTTTACTTCAGACCTATGGGTCCATATTTAGTAGCTAGATGGCTTCTTCTCTCTTTTTGGATCTCAATACAATCTTCTCCCCCTCTCTCGTGGAGATCTATTCGATGTAATCTTCTTTTTGCGGTGTGTTTGTTGAGACCGATGAATTGTGGGTTTATGATCAAGTCTATCTATGAATAATATTTAAATCTTCTCTGAATTCTTTTATGTATGATTGGTTATCTTTACAAGTCTCTTCGAATTATCAGTTTAGTTTGGCCTACTAGATTGGTTGTTCTTGCCATGGGAGAAGTGCTTAGCATTGGGTTCGATCTTCCGGTGTCCTTTCCCAGTGACAGAAGGGGCAGCAAGGAATGTATTGTATCGTTGCTATCGAGGATAACAAGATGGGGGTTTTATCATATTGCATGAAACTATCCCTCTACATCATATCATCTTGCTTAAGGCGTTACTCTGTTTTTAACTTAATACTCTAGATGCATGCTGGATAGCGGTCGATGAGTGGAGTAATAGTAGTAGATGCAGGCAGGAGTAGGTCTACTTGTCTCGGACGTGATGCCTATATACATGATCATACCTAGATATTCTCATAACTATGCTCAATTCTGTCAATTGCTCAACAGTAATTTGTTCACCCACTGTAGAATACTTATGCTCTTGAGAGAAGCCACTAGTGAAACCTATGGCCCCCGGGTCTATCTTCATCATATTAATCTCCTACTGCTTAGTTATTTCCTTTGCGTTTTTACTTTACCTTTATTTTACTTTGCATCTTTATCATAAAAATACCAAAAATATTATCTTATCATATCAATCAGATCTCACTCTCGTAAGTGGCCGTGTAGGGATTGACAACCGCTATTCGCGTTGGTTGCGAGGATTTATTTGTTTTGTGCAAGTACGAGGGACTCGCGCGTAGCCTCCTACTGGATTGATACCTTGGTTCTCAAAAACTGAGGGAAATACTTACACTACTTTGCTGCATCATCCCTTCCTCTTCGGGGAAAACTAACGCAGTGCTCAAGAGGTAGCAAGAAGGATTTCCGGCGCCGTTATCGGGGAGGTCTACACAAAAGTCAACATACCAAGTACCCATCACATACCCTTATCTCGCGCATTACATTATTTGCCATTTGCCTCTCGTTTTCCTCTCCCCCACTTCACCCTTGCCGTTTTATTCGCCCTCTCTCTCTCTATCCTCCCTCTCTTTCTCTATTTGCCTCTTTTTGCCCGCTTGCTTTTCGCTTGCTTGTGTGTTAGTTTGTTTGCTTGTCGTTATGGCTAGTCCTTTATCTTCTCCTTTGTCTCCCTAGAGTGAAATTCTAAATTTTAAGCAAAGGGAGGGATAAAATCTAAAATATGCTTGGTATAGAATATGCAATGCTCAAAATAGATCTACTAGGAAGCAATCTACTTCCGTTCTCCTTCGCAATTTCTATGTAGCCATTACTCCTTGGCATAGATATGTTCTTGATACTATTACCGAAGGAAACTTCTTGGGTAGCCATACTTATGATTCTTATAATGCTATGATAGATTTATTTGGCTCACCCCCTCTTTTGGTTAATGGAACTGTATTAACTTTGGAGCATGTAATGCAAAGGCTTGAAATTATTGAATAAGGTTGCTACCGTAGAGTTAATTGAAAATTTGGATAAAAAGATCCACAGCCGAATCTCTCAATATGGATCTAAAGTAGGAGTTACTTTTAAAAATATTAAAGAAAAGGAACCCATAGTTAATGAGAAAATAAATCACGATTCCACTAGGATCAACAAACTTGAGGATATTATTACCAACTTGGGAACCGCTTTTTCTTCCGTAAAGAATACTCCAAGTCCTCCCACTAAAATTGCCAAGCTTATGTATGTTCCTAAAAATAAGGGTGAATCATCTAGTAAGGAAACTGCGGATCTCAAATCTATAAGTATTCATCCCAATCTTTTTGCTATCATTAAGGAACCATTTGTTACAAATGAATTTTTTGATCTGTGCCTAAAAGTTTGATTATTAATAAAAAGAAAGAAATTCCTAAAGATGGTAGATGCCTCATTGAAGAATTGCCTACCAAAGATGGCAATACCTAGATCTATCTTTGCTTGTTATGCCTAGCTAGGGGCGTTAAACGATAGCGCTTGTTGGGAGGCAACCCAATTTTATTTTTATTCCTTGCTTTTTGCTACTGTTTAGTAATAAATAATTTATCTAGCCTCTGTTTTGGTTGTGTTTCTTGTGTTTAATTAGTGTTTGTGCCAAGTAGAACCGTTGGGAAGACTTGGGGAAAGTCTTGTTACACTTGCTGTAAAAAACAGAAACTTTAGAGCTCACGAGAACTGATGTCATTTTATTTTTGAAAGTGATATTTAGTTAATTATTTTTGAAGATGATTAATAGATAAATTCCGCACGTCCAGCAATTTATTTTAGAATTTTTGGGGTTCCAGATCTTGCGCTAGCTACAGATTACTACATACTGTTCTGTTTTTGACAGATTCTGTTTTTCGTGTGTTGTTTGCTTATTTTGATGAATCTATGGCTAGTAAAATAGTTTACAAACCATATATAAGTTGGAATACAGTAGGTATAACACCAATATAAATAAATAATGAATTCATTACAGTACCTTAAAGTGGTCTTTTATTTTCTTTCGCTAACAGAACTCACGAGATTTTCTACTCTAAGTTTTGTGTTGTGAAGTTTTCAAGTTTTGGGTAAAGATTTGATGGATTATGGAACAAGGAGTGGCAAGAGCCTAAGCTTGGGGATGCCCATGGCACCCCCAAGATAATCTAAGGTCACCTAAAAGCCAAAGCTTGGGGATGCCCCGGAAGGCATCCCCTCTTTCGTCTACTTCTATCGGTAACTTTACTTGGAGCTATATTTTTATTCACCACATGATATGTGTTTTGCTTGGAGCGTCATGTATTATTTGAGTCTTTGCCTTTAAGTTTACCACAATCATCCTTGCTGTACACACCTTTTGAGAGAGCCATACATGATTTGGAATTTGTTAGAATACTCTATGTGCTTCGCTTATATCTTTTGAGTTATGTAGTTTTGCTCTAGTACTTCACTTATATCTTTTAGAGCACGGTGGTGGATTTGTTTTTTAGAAACTATTGATCTCTCATGCTTCACTTAGATTATTTTGAGAGTCTTAATAGCATGGTAATTTGCTTAAAATCCTAATATGCTTGGTATGCAAGATTAATAATAAAACTTTCTTATGAGTGTGTTGAATACTATGAGAAGTTTGATACTTGATAATTGTTTTGAGATATAAAGATGGTGATATTAAAGTTGTGCTAGTTGAGTAGTTGTGAATTTGAGAAATACTTGTGTTGAAGCTTGTGATTCCCGTAGCATGCACGTATGGTGAACCGTTATGTGATGAAGTCGGAGCATGATTTATTTATTTATTGTCTTCCTTATGAGTGGCGGTCGGGGACAAGCGATGGTCTTTTCCTACCAATCTATCCCCCTGGGAGCATGCGCGTAATACTTTGCTTTGATAACTTGTAGATTTTTGCAATAAGTATATGAGTTCTTTATGGCTAATGTTGAGTCCATGGATTATACGCACTCTCACCCTTCCACCTTTGCTAGCCTCTCTAATACCGCGGACCTTTCGCCGGTATCATACACCCACCATATACCATCCTCAAAACAGCCACCATACCTACCTATTATAGCATTTCCATAGCCATTCCGAGATATATTGCCATGCAACTTTCCACCGTTCCGCTTCATTATTGTCATATTGCTTAGCATGATCATGTAGTTGACATCGTATTTGTGGCAAAGCCACCATTCATAATTCTTTCATACATGTCACTCTTGATTCATTGCATATCCTGGTACACTGCCGGAGGGATTCATATAGAGTCATATTTTGTTCTAAGTATCGAGTTGTAAGAAAAATAAAAGTGTGATGATCATCATTATTAGAGCATTGTCCCAGTGAGGAAAGGATGATGGATACTATGATTCCCCCAAAAGTCGGGATGAGACTCCGGACAAAAAATAAAATAAAATAAAGAGAAAGAAAAGAGGCCATAAAAAAAGAAGAGAAAAGGCCCAAATAAAAAATGAGAGAAAAAGAGAGAAGGGACAATGTTAATATCCTTTTACCACACTTGTGCTTCAAAATGGCACCATGATATTCATAGTAGAGAGTCTCTCATGTTATCACTTTCATATACTAATGGGAATTTTTCATTATAGAACTTGGCTTGTATATTCCAATGATGGGCTTCCTAAAAATGCCCTAGGTCTTCATGAGCAAGCAAGTTGGATGCACACCCACTTAGTTTCTTTTTGAGCTTTCATATACTTATATCTCTAGTGCATCCGTTGCATGGCAATCCCTACTCACTCACATTGATATCTATTGATGGGCATCTCCATAGCCCGTTGATATGCCTAGTTGATGTGAGACTATCTTCTCCCTTTTTGTCTTCTCCACAACCACCATTCTATTCCACCCATAGTGCTATATCCATGGCTCACGCTCATGTATTGCGTGAAGATTGAAAAAAGTTAGATAATGTCAAAAGTATGAAACAATTGCTTGGCTTGTCATCGGGTTGTGCATGATTTAAATATTTTGTGTGGTGAAGATGGAGCATAGCCAGACTATATGATTTTGTAGGGATAACTTTCTTTGGCCATGTTATTTTGAGTAGACATAATTGCTTTGTTAGTATGCTTGAAGTATTATTATTTTTATGTCAATATTAAACTTTTGTCTTGAATCTTTCGGATCTGAATATTCATACCACAATTAAGAAGAATTACATTAAAATTATGCCAAGTAGCACTCCGCATCAAAAATTCTATTTTTATCATTTACCTACTCGAGGACGAGCAGGAATTAAGCTTGGGGATGCTTGATACGTCTCCAATGTATCTATAATTTTTTATTGCTCCATGCTTTATTATCTACTGTTTTGGACATTATTGGGCTTTATTATCCACTTTTATATTATTTTTGGGACTAACCTATTAACGGGAGGCCTAGCCCAGAATTGCTGTTTTTGCCTGTTTTAGGGTTTCGAAGAAAAGGAATATCAAACGGAGTCCAAACGGAATGAAACCTTCGGGAACGTGATTTTCTCAACGAATAAGACCCGGGAGACTTGGACCCTACATCAAGACACAAAAGAGGAGGCCATGAGGTAGGGGGCGCGCCTACGCCCACCAGGCGCGCCTTCCACCCACGTGGGTCCCCTGTTGCTCCATCGACGTACTCCTTCCTCCTATATATACCTACGTACCCCCAAACGATCAGATACGGAGCCAAAAAACCTAATTCCACCGCCGCAACTTTCTGTATCCACGAGATCCCATCTTGGGGCCTGTTACGAAGCTCCGCCAGAGGGGGCGTCGTTCACGGAGGGCTTCTACATCAACACCATAGCCTCTCCGATGAAGTGTGACTAGTTTACTTCAGACCTACGGGTCCATAGTTAGTAGCTAGATGGCTTCTTCTCTCTTTTTGGATCTCAATACAATGTTCTCCCCCTCAGTTGTGGAGAACTATTCGATGTAATCTTCTTTTTGCGGTGTGTTTGTTGAGACCAATGAATTGTGGGTTTATGATCAAGTTTATCTATGAACAATATTTGAATCTCCTCAGAATTATTTTATGTATGATTGGTTATCTTTGCAAGTCTGTTTGAATTATCAGTTTGGTTTGGCCTACTAGATTGATCTTTCTTGCAATGGGAGAAGTGCTTAGCTTTGGGTTCAATCTTGCAGTGTCCTTTCCCAGTGACAGTAGGGGCAACAAGGCACGTATTGTATTGTTGCCATCGAGGATAACAAGATGGGGTTTTCATCATATTGCATGAGTCTATCCCTCTACATCATGTCATCTTGCTTAAGGCATTACTCTGTTTTTAACTTAATACTCTAGATGCATGTTGGATAGCAGTCGATGAGTGGAGTAATAGTAGTAGATGCAGGCAGGAGTCGGTCTACTTGTCTCGGACGTGATGCCTATATACATGATCATACCTGGATATTCTCATAACTATGCTCAATTCTGTCAATTGCCCAACAGTAATTTGTTCACCCACCGTAGAATACTTATTCTCTCGAGAGAAGCCACTAGTGAAACCTATGGCCCCCGGGTCTATCTTCATCATATTAATCTCCTACTACTTAGTTATTTCCTTTGCTTTTTACTTTGCCTTTATTTTACTTTGCATCTTTATCATAAAAATACCAAAAATATTATCTTATCATATCTATCAAATCTCACTCTCGTAAGTGGCCGTGTAGGGATTGACAACCCCTATTCGCGTTGGTTGCGAGGATTTATTTGTTTTGTGCAGGTACGAGGGACTCGCGCGTAGCCTCCTACTGGATTGATACCTTGGTTCAAAAAAACTGAGGGAAATACTTACGCTACTTTGCTGCATCATCCCTTCCTCTTCGGGGAAAACCAACGCAGTGTTCATGAGGTAGCACATTGCTATCCAAAAAAAGATTACTAATGGCACACCTCTAGGGGGTACGCCATTGCTATCCAAAAAAAATATTACTAATGGCGCACCTCTAGGGGGTGCGCCATTGCTATCCAAAAAAATTCTAATGGTACACCGCTAGGGGTGCGCCATTGCTAAGCCTCCCCCCACTAAAATTCCCAATCCCCTTTCTGACCCACTGCGCCGTCCCACCACCCCTGACGCTCCCGACCCCCACCAGACCGCCGCCGCCCCATGGCTCCCCGCCGCCGCCTTCCTCCTCCCCCACCCCCCAATCCAGCCCCGCCACCGCCTTCCTCCTCCCCCACCCCCCAATCCAGCCCCGCCGCTGACGACTCCACCCGCCACCGGCTCCCCGCACCATCTCCTCCTCCACCGACAACCCCGAGTTCAGGGCCGTGCCCACCATCTCCATTGCCTTCGAACGCCGCCCCTCCCCCGTCGTGTAGAGCATCCAGGTGAGACGCTGACGCCCCCCTCTTCACCGCCCTCCTCGACGACGCCCCCCTCTTCAACGCCGGCCACTTCCGACCTGCCTCTGCCTCGTCACCAGACGGTGAGCTCCTCTGTTATGCGAATCTTGGCCATTTTCATGCTTTGGCTTGCAAAACTAAATTGGGACTTAAGGCCATAGTAGATAGAAGGTGCAATCTTGGCCATTTTTCACATGCTTCCGTTTAGACTCTTGAGAGCTAGAGCTATTTTATCAATATTTTCCTTTACCACACCAGCATGTAAAATGATCAAACCATTTCGCTACTGTTAAAGAGAGACTCTCTAGGTTGATCAAACCATCCCTGAAAGTCTGTCTGTGTTGTCTGGTTGAATTGTGTGGTGAATGAGACTGCTATTGGTTGGTGGTCACTAGTTGTTATTGTTGTTGTGGTTATGTTTGTAGCAGCAGAGAAGTAATAGCAGAGGAGAGGAGCATATTGATGCATGTGCTGATTGGTCATTTTTTTATATGATGATGAGGAGGAGTATCTTATTTGGCATGACTAGTAATTAACTGGGAGTAACTGATAGTGTGATACCCATCATGCAGACATGCTTTAGGCAGGCTTGGTAGATTTGTCAAGGCAAGCTTGATATGCATGCATGCATTCTTTGCTTGTTTATATTCATTCTTGTAAACTGAACATGCTCATCTATCTAACTATCTATTTACCTGCTTTAGTATGTATGTATGCATTGTATTTTTATTTCCTTTGGAAAGTAAAGTTAATGTGAAAGGAAGAGAGAAAAAGAAAGGGAGGAAGACAAATTCTTCAGTCAGTCTAAGCCCAGCTTAATTTGAGTGACAATCACCTGCCTGGCTGGCTGGCATGATCATCTTTTATAGAAAACAATTTTCAGCAAAGGTCATGTCTCCGACCATCGTGTCGTGATGATTTTGCAGGTACCCCGAGAGGCCCTTGAGTTTGCTGGAATGTCGATAAACTTCCGTTCCGGCAAATTCGGGTACTCCATATGCCCTATTTTCAGCAAACGTCATGCTGAAATTTTCCGTGAATTTTAGCATGACTTTGCTAAAAATAGGACATATGGGTTACTTGCGACTAATGCATGGGTCGGGGTATCTTAGTACTTAATTAAGTAGGATCAACTGGCCATTTATTCTTGCTGCATTAAACCATAGGTGGCAATAGAGCCAAGTGATTAGGCCCAACTTAGAATTCTCCTTCCCAGGTTAGCTTTTATGATGCCTTGGTGTCGACAAACCATAAATTATAAACCTTGTCTTTTAGGGTGCCTCGGTGTCGATGAAAACCTAAATGATGAAAGCTTAGGCTTTTAGGGTGCCTCGGCGTCGACAAACCCTAAATGATAAAAGCTTAGCTTTTAGGATGCCTCGGTGTCGACAAACCCTAAATGATGAGACCATGATCTTGTTCCTTGACAATAACCAACATTTTGACCAAACTTTTTTCCTATTTAGAGCGAAACATGGCCCACAACGATGAGGCCGGCGGTTCAGGCAAGCAATTCTGGGAGCTGTCCCAGGAGATGGAGGAAGAACCTCACCGCTATGAGGACGCCGCGGAAGACACCGATCCTGACTACACAACCCCTAGTGGCGTCGGGGATGACACCGCTGATGGTGCCGCCGAGGATGCCACCACTGATGATGGCAGCGCATGCACATATGGCAGCCAACCGAAGAGGCAACGGAAGGACCGGCGCCCGAACGTGCTCGGCACCATCAAGGAGGAATTTACTGAAGTGAACTCCGACGGGCATCCAATGGCGCCCAAAGAATTAGTCAAGGGGTACTCGGTTCAGCTCGGGTGCATTCTCCGGAGCACCGTCTCGATCAACACCGAGAACCTAAGGCATAAGGACTGAGGGAATTTGCGCAGCCTCCTCTTCACGAAGCTGCACGAACGATACAAGTTCCCTGCTAACTTTGCAAACACACGCCTCTCAGGGAATAAAGTGAATAGTGCCGCCCTCACGAGGATGAGCATGGCCCTGTCTACTTGGAGAAGCATGGTGAAGAGAATGATTGACAAAGGTGATAGTTATGAGAATATCAAGGCGAAAAATCCTTCGATCAGCGAAGATGACTACAAGGAGTTCAAGATCAAGTGCGAGAGCAGCGCAACCTCCGAATCAAGTCAGTGGGGGAAAGAAATGCGGGAGTTGAACTTAGCGGTCCACCAACTCAGTCCCGGCGGTTACAGAGTGGCGGAACCTATATGGGACAAGGAGGACGCGGAGCGTGCCGAGCAAGGCCTACCGCCCCGCTTCGAGAAATACCGTGACAAGCAAACCAGGAACTATGTCAGGGCCCGGTACAAGGAGGACCCGGTAACAAAGGAGCTTACCACGGATGCGAAGACCAAGGCGCTTGAGCTTGTTCTGGTAAGGAATACACCCCCGCGTAATTAGCTCCATATGGTTGCATTCTAATTAATGAAGCCAAATTTCTAAATGGTTCACATTCCTTCCGCAGGAGACTAAAAGCAGTAGCGCGGGGTCGGCTTGGAGCTCCCCTTGGGACAGCACTCTAAATAGGGCATTGAACGTAATGAAAAACAAGGATAAGATCAGTAAGCCGTCGTCAGCTGGTTGTGTGGCCGGCAAAGGCTTGTCCACAAAATGGTCGTCATACTATAACATGGTGGGCGAAAGGAGAGAAAGACCAGCTCGGAAAGCCAGTTGCGTGAGGTTCAATACCTCAAGTCACAAGTGGCACGGATTCCGAAGATTGTCCAAGAGCAAGTGCAACAACAACTGGGAACGACACTCACCGCCAGTGTGCCTACCTTGATTGAGGGGCTGCAGGCGTGGATTGTGGGCGGCCAACAGGGGCCGCCCCCGGTTCCCAGCTTCACGGCCAGCTACTCGCACAATGCGCATGTGGCGCCTGTTGGAAATATGCCCTAGGGGCAATAATAAAAGCATTATTATTATATTTCCTTGTTCATGATAATTGTCTTTATTCATGCTATAATTGTGTTATCCGGAAATCGTAATACATGTGTGAATAATAGACACCAACATGTCCCTAGTAAGCCTCTAGTTGACTAGCTCGTTGATCAACAGATAGTCATGGTTTCCTGACTACGGACATTGGATGTCATTGATAACGAGATCACATCATTAGGACAATGATGTGATGGACAAGACCCAATCCTAAACATAGCACAAGATAGTATAGTTCGTTTGCTAGAGTTTTTCCAATGTCAAGTATCCTTTCCTTAGACCATGAGATCGTGTAACTCCCGGATGCCGTAGGAGTGCTTTGGGTGTACCAAACGTCACAACGTAACTGGGTGACTATAAAGGTATACTACGGGTATCTCCGAAAGTGTCTGTTGGGTTGACACGGACCAAGACTGGGATTTGTCACTCCGTATGACGAAGAGGTATCACTGGGCCCACTCGGTAATGCATCATCATTATGAGCTCAAAGTGACCAAGTGTCTGGTCACGGGATCATGCATTACAGTACGAGTAAAGTGACTTGCCGGCAACGAGATTGAACGAGGTATTGGGATATCGACGATCGAATCTCGGGCAAGTAACATACCGATTGACAAAGAGAATTGTATACGGGGTGCTTGAATCCTCGTCATCGTGGTTCATCCGATGAGATCATCGAGGAGCATGTGGGAGCCAACATGGGTATCCAGATCCTGCTGTTGGTTATTGACCGGAGAGCAATCTCGGTCATGTCTATATGTCTCCCGAACCCGTAGGGTCTACACACTTAAGGTTCGGTGACGCTAGGGTTGTAGGGATATGTATATGCAGTAACCCGAATGTTGTTCGGAGTCCCGGATGAGACCCCGGACATCATGAGGAGTTTCGGAATGGTCCGGAGGTAAAGAATTATATATAGGAAGTGCTATTTCGACCATCGGGACAAGTTTCGGGGTCACCGGTATTGTACCGGGACCACCGGAAGGGTCCCGGGGGTCCACCGGGTGGGGCCACCTATATCGTAGGGCCCCATGGGCTGAAGTGGGAAGGGATCCAGCCCAAAGTGGGATGGGGCGCCACTTCCCCTAGGGCCCATGCGCCTAGGGTGGGGAAACCCTAAAGGGGGGCGCCCCCTTGCTTGGGGGGCAAGCCCCCCACCCCTTGGCCGCCGCCCCCTAGGAGATTGCATCTCCTAGGGCCGGCGCCCCCCCTAGGCCCCCTATATATAGTGGGGGGGATGGAGGACCTCTTACCTACGCCTTTGGTGCCTCCCTCTCCCTCTCCAACACCTCCTCCTCCTCCATAGAGCTTGGCGAAGCCCTGCCGGAGTACTGCAGCTCCATCACCACCACGCCGTCGTGCTGCTGTTGGAGCCATCTTCCTCAACCTCTCCTTCCCCCTTGCTGGATCAAGAAGGAGGAGACGTTACGCTGACCGTACGTGTGTTGAACGCGGAGGTGCCGTCCGTTCGGCGCTAGGATCTCCGATGATTCGGATCACGTCGAGTACGACTCCCTCATCCCCGTTCTTTGAACGCTTCCGCTAGCGATCTACAAGGTATGTAGATGCATCCAATCACTCGTTGCTAGATGAACTCATAGATGGATCTTGGTGAAACCGTAGGAAAAATTTTGTTTTCTGCAACGTTCCCCAACAGTGGCATCATGAGCTAGGTCTATGCGTAGTTCTCTTTGCACGAGTAGAACACAATTTGTTGTGGGCGTAGATGTTCTCAACTTTCTTGCCGCTACTAGTCTTATTTTGCTTCAGCGGTATTGTGGGATGAAGCGGCCCGAACCAACCTTACACGTACGCTTACGTGAGACCGGTTCCACCGACTAACATGCACTAATTGCATAAGGTGGCTGGCAGGTGTCTGTCTCTCCCACTTTAGTTGGAGCGGATTCGATGAAAAGGGTCCTTATGAAGGGTAAATAGAAGTTGACAAATCACGTTGTGGCTTTCACGTAGGTAAGAAAACGTTCTTGCTAGAACCCTATTGCAGCCACGTAAAACTTGCAACAACAATTAGAGGACATCTAACTTGTTTTTGCAGCAAGTGTTTTGTGATCTGATATGGCCAAAGTTGTGATGAATGATGAATGATATATATGTGATGTATGAGATGTTCATGCTATTGTAATAGGAATCACGACTTGCATGTCGATGAGTATGACAACCGGCAGGAGCCATAGGAGTTGTCTTTATTTTTTGTATGACCTGCGTGTCATTGAGAAACGCCATGTAAATTACTTTACTTTATTGCTAAACGCATTAGCCATAGTAGTAGAAGTAATAGTTGGCGAGCAACTTCATGGAGACACGATGATGGAGATCATGGTGTCATGCCGGTGACAAGATGATCATGGAGCCCCAAGATGGAGATCAAAGGAGCTATGTGATATTGGCCATATCATGTCACTATTATTATTTGATTGCATGTGATGTTTATCATGTTTTTGCATCTTGTTTACTTAGAACGACGGTAGTAAATAAGATGATCCCTCATAATAATTTCAAGAAAGTGTGCACCGTTGCGACAGTTCGTTGTTTCCAAGCACCACGTGATGATCGGGTGTGATAGATTCCGACGTTCACATACAACGGGTGTAAGACAGATTTACACATGCAAACACTTAGGTTGACTTGACGAGCCTAGCATGTACAGACATGGCCTCGGAACACAGAAGACCGAAAGGTCGAACATGAGTCGTATAGAAGATACGATCAACATGAAGATGTTCACCGACGTTGACTAGTCCGTCTCACGTGATGATCGGACACGGCCTAGTTAACTCGGATCATGCTATACTTAGATGACTCGAGGGATGTCTATCTGAGTGGGAGTTCATTGAATAATTTGATTAGATGAACTTAATTATCATGAACTTAGTCTAAAATATTTGCAATATGTCTTGTAGATCAAATGGCCAACGTAGTCCTCAACTTCAACGCGTTCCTAGAGAAAACCAAGCTGAAAGACGATGGCAGCAACTACACGGACTGGGTCCGGAACCTGAGGATCATCCTCATAGCTACCAAGAAAGATTATGTCCTACAAGCACCGCTAGGTGACGCACCTGTTCTCCCTGCAGAACAAGACGTTATGAACGCTTGGCAGGCACGTACCGATGACTACTCCCTCGTTCAGTGCGGCATGCTTTACAGCTTAGAGCCGGGGCTCCAAAAACGTTTTGAGAGACACGGAGCATATGAGATGTTCGAAGAGCTAAAAATGGTTTTTCCAAGCTCATGCCTGGGTCGAGAGATATCAAGTCTTCGACAAATTCTTCAGCTGTAAGATGGAGGAAAACAGTTCTGTCAGTGAGCACATACTCACTATGTCTGGGTTGCATAACCGCTTGACTCAGCTGGGAGTTAATCTCCCGGATGACGCGGTCATTGACAGAATCCTTCAGTCGCTTCCACTGAGCTACAAGAGCTTTGTGATGAACTTCAATATGCAGGGGATGGAAAAGACCATTCCTGAAGTATTTGCAATGCTGAAATCAGCAGAGGTAGAAGTCAAAAAGGAACATCAAGTGTTGATGGTGAATAAAACCACTAAGTTCAAGAAAGGCAAGGGTAAGAAAACCTTCAAGAAGGACGGTAAGGGAGTTTCCACGCCCGGCAAGCAAGCTGCCGGGAAGAAGCCAAAGAATGGACCCAAGCCCGAGACTGAGTGTTTTTATTGCAAGGGAAGTGGTCACTGGAAGTGGAACTGTCCCAAATACTTAGCGGACAAGAAGGCCGGCATCACGAAAGGTATATGTGATATACATGTAATTGATGTGTACCTTACCAGTACTCGTAGTAGCTCTTGGGTATTTGATACCAGTGCAGTTGCTCACATTTGTAACTCAAAGCAGGAGCTGCGGAATAAACGGAGACTGGCGAAGGACGAGGTGACGATGCGCGTCGGGAATGGTTCCAAGGTCAATGTGATCGCCGTCGGCACGCTACCTCTACATTTACCTACGGGATTAGTTTTGAACCTCAATAATTGTTATTTAGTACCAAGTTTGAGCATGAACATTGTATCAGCATCTCGTTTAATACGAGATGGCTACTCATTTAAATCCGAGAATAATGGTTGTTCTATTTATATGAGAGATATGTTCTATGGTCATGCTCCAATGGTGAATGGTTTATTCTTAATGAATCTCGAGCGTAATGCTACACATATTCATAGTGTGAGTACCGAAAGATGTAAGATTGATAATGATAGTCCCACATACTTGTGGCACTGCCGCCTTGGTCACATAGGTGTCAAACGCATGAAGAAGCTCCATGCAGATGGACTTTTAGAGTCTCTTGATTACGAATCATTTGACACGTGCGAACCATGCCTCATGGGTAAAATGACCAAGACTCCGTTCTCAGGAACAATGGAGCGAGCGACCAACTTATTGGAAATCATACATACTGATGTGTGCGGTCCAATGAGTGTTGAGGCTCGCGGTGGATATCGTTATGTTCTCACCCTCACTGATGACTTGAGTAGATATGGGTATATCTATTTAATGAAACACAAGTCTAAGACCTTTGAAAAGTTCAAGGAATTTCGGAGTGAGGTTGAGAATCAACGTGACAGAAAAATCAAGTTCCTACGATCAGATCGTGGAGGAGAATACTTGAGTCACGAATTTGGCACACACTTAAGAAAATGTGGAATAGTTTCACAACTCACGCCGCCTGGAACACCTCAGCGTAATGGTGTGTGTCCGAACGTCGTAATCGCACTCTATTAGATATGGTGGGATCTATGATGTCTCTTACCGATTTACCGCTATCTTTTTGGGGCTATGCTTTAGAGACTGCCGCATTCACTTTAAATAGGGCTCCGTCGAAATCCGTTGAGACGACACCGTATGAATTATGGTTTGGGAAGAAACCTAAGCTGTCGTTTCTAAAAGTTTGGAGATGCGATGCTTATGTCAAGAAACTTCAACCTGAAAAGCTCGAACCCAAGTCGGAAAAATGCGTCTTCATAGGATACCCTAAAGAAACTATTGGGTATACCTTCTACCTCAGATCCGAAGGCAAGATCTTTGTTGCCAAGAATGGATCCTTTCTAGAGAAAGAGTTTCTCTCGAAAGAAGTAAGTGGGAGGAAAGTAGAACTTGATGAAGTATTACCTCTTGAACCGGAAAATGGCGCAACTCAAGAAAATGTTCCTGAGGTGCCTGCACCGACTAGAGAGGAAGTTAATGATGATGATCATGAAACTTCAGATCAAGTTGCTACTGAACTTCGTAGGTCCACAAGGACACGTTCCGCACCAGAGTGGTACGGCAACCCTGTCTTGGAAATCATGTTGTTAGACAACGGTGAACCTTCGAACTATGAAGAAGCGATGGCGGGCCCGGATTCCGACAAATGGCTAGAAGCCATGAAATCCGAGATAGGATCCATGTATGAAAACGAAGTATGGACTTTGAATGACTTGCCCGTTGAGCGGTGAGCCATAGAAAATAAATGGATCTTTAAGAAGAAGACAGACGCAGATGGTAATGTGACCATCTATAAAGCTCGGCTTGTCGCTAAGGGTTATCGACAAGTTCAAGGGGTTGACTACGATGAGACTTTCTCACCGGTAGCGAAGCTAAAGTCCGTCCGAATCATGTTAGCAATTGCCGCATTCTATGATTATGAGATATGGCAAATGGACGTCAAGACAGCATTCCTTAATGGTTTCCTTAAGGAAGAATTGTATATGATGCAGCCGGAAGGTTTTGTCGATCCTAAGAATGCTAACAAGGTGTGCAAGCTCCAACGCTCGATTTATGGGCTGGTGCAAGCATCTCGGAGTTGGAACATTCGCTTTGATGAGATGATCAAAGCGTTTAGGTTTACGCAGACTTATGGAGAAGTCTGCGTTTACAAGAAAGTGGGTGGGAGCTCTGTAGCATTTCTCATATTATATGTAGATGACATACTTTTGATGGGAAATGATATAGAACTCTTGGACAACATCAAGGCCTACTTGAATAAGAGTTTTTCAATGAAGGACCTTGGAGAAGCTGCATATATATTAGGCATCAAGATCTATAGAGATAGATCAATACGCCTCATAGGTCTTTCACAAACCACATACCTTGATAAGATATTGAAGAAGTTCAATATGGATCAGTCTAAGAAGGGGTTCTTGCCTGTGTTGCAAGGTGTGAAATTGAGCTCAGCTCAATGTCCGACCACGGCAGAAGATATAGAAGAGATGAGCGTCATCCCCTATGCCTCAGCCATAGGTTCTATTATGTATGCCATGCTGTGTACCAGACCTGATGTAAACCTTGCCGTAAGTTTGGTAGGTAGGTACCAAAGTAATCCCGGCAAGGAACACTGGACAACGGTCAAGAATATCCTGAAGTACCTGAAAAGGACTAAGGAAATGGTTCTCGTTTATGGAGGTGACGAAGAGCTCGTCGTAAAGGGTTACATCGACGCTAGCTTCGACACAGATCTGGATGACTCAAAGTCACAAACCGGATACGTGTATATTTTGAATGGTGGGGCAGTAAGCTGGTGCAGTTGCAAGCAGAGCGTCGTGGCGGGATCCACGTGTGAAGCGGAGTACATGGAAGCCTCGGAGGCAGCACATGAAGCAATTTGGGTGAAGGAGTTCATCACCGACCTAGGAGTCATACCCAATGCGTCGGGGCCAATCAAACTCTTCTGTGACAACACTGGAGCTATTGCACTTGCCAAGGAGCCCAGGTTTCACAAGAAGACCAGGCACATCAAGCGTCGCTTCAACTCCATTCGTGAAAATGTTCAAGATGGAGACATAGATATTTGTAAAGTACATACGGACCTGAATGTAGCAGATCCGTTGACTAAACCTTTCCCTAGAGCAAAACATGATCAACACCAGAATTCCATGGGTGTTCGATTCATCACAATGTAACTAGATTATTGACTCTAGTGCAAGTGGGAGACTGTTGGAAATATGCCCTAGAGGCAATAATAAAAGCATTATTATTATAGTTCCTTGTTCATGATAATTGTCTTTATTCATGCTATAATTGTGTTATCCGGAAATCGCAATACATGTGTGAATAATAGACACCAACATGTCCCTAGTAAGCCTCTAGTTGACTAGCTCATTGATCAATAGATAGTCATGGTTTCCTGACTATGGACATTGGATGTCATTGATAACGAGATCACATCATTAGGAGAATGATGTGATGGACAAGACCCAATCCTAAACATAGCACAAGATCGTATAGTTCGTTTGCTAGAGTTTTTCCAATGTCAAGTATCCTTTCCTTAGACCATGAGATCATGTAACTCCCGGATGCCGTAGGAGTGCTTTGGGTGTACCAAACGTCACAACGTAACTGGGTGACTATAAAGGTATACTACGGGTATCTCCGAAAGTGTCTGTTGGGTTGACACGGATCAAGACTAGGATTTGTCACTCCGTATGACGGAGAGGTATCACTGGGCCCACTCGGTAATGCATCATCATTATGAGCTCAAAGTGACCAAGTGTCTGGTCATGGGATCATGCATTACCGTACGAGTAAAGTGACTTGCCGATAACGAGACTGAACAAGGTATTGGGATACCGATGATCGAGTCTCAGGCAAGTAACGTATCGATTGACAAAGGGAATTGTATACGGGGTTGCTTGAATCCTCGATATCGTGGTTCATCCGATGAGATAATCGAGGAGCATGTGGGAGCCAACATGGGTATCCAGATCCCGCTGTTGGTTATTGACCGGAGAGCAATCTCGGTCATGTCTATATGTCTCCCGAACCCGTAGGGTCTACACACTTAAGGTTCGGTGACGCTAGGGTTGTAGGGATATGTATATGCAGTAACCCGAATGTTGTTCGGAGTCCCGGATGAGATCCCGGACATCACGAGGAGTTTCAGAATGGGCCGGAGGTAAAGAATTATATATATGAAGTGCTATTTCGACCATCGGGACAAGTTTCGGGGTCACCGGTATTGTACCGGGACCACCGGAAGGGTCCCGGGGGTCCACCGGGTGGGGCCACCTATCTTGGAGGGCCCCATGGGCTGAAGTGGGAAGGGATCCAGCCCAAAGTGGGGAAACCCTAAAGGGGGGCGCCCCCTTGCTTGGGGGGCAAGCCCCCCCACCCCTTGCCTGCCGCCCCCTAGGAGATTGCATCTCCTAGGGCCAGCGCCCCCCCTAGGCCCCCTATATATAGTGGGGGGGATGGAGGACCTCTTACCTACGCCTTTGGTGCCTCCCTCTCCCTCTCTAACACCTCCTCCTCCTCCATAGAGCTTGGCGAAGCCCTGCCGGAGTACTGCAGCTCCATCACCACCACGCCGTCGTGCTGCTGCTGGAGCCATCTTCCTCAACCTCTCCTTCCCCCTTGCTGGATCAAGACGGAGGAGATGTTACGCTGACCGTACGTGTGTTGAACGCGGAGGTGCCGTCCGTTCGGCGTTAGGATCTCCGGTGTTTCGGATCACGTCGAGTACGACTCCCTCATCCCCATTCTTTGAACGCTTCCGCTCACGATCTACAAGGTACGTAGATGCATCCAATCACTCGTTGCTAGATGAACTCATAGATGGATCTTGGTGAAATCGTAGGAAAAATTTTGTTTTCTGCAACGTTCCCGAACAGCGCCATTGGTGTCTCCGACGCCGGCACATGCATTGGAGCTTAATGCACTTGGGTGTACGCCGGTCGGCACCTCGGCAGCAAGCGTCCCCTCCGTCAGTTGCACGCCCGCCGTTGGCGGTGCCTTGACATTAGCCGAGCTCGACACCATCACGGTAACTAAGCCTCTCGGCCGATGACTTCATCTCCTTGCCTTTGACTAGGCATCCCTGACGCCCTACATGTTTTCGCAGGGCGCTGCGACGTTCCATGCACTCTCCTACACTTCGTGGGCGGCGAGTTGATCGATGTCGCCAAGGGCAGAATCGTTCAACCGGGCAACCCCGTGTTCCACGGTAATCTGATGCCACCCACCATGTATAGGGTTGAACTGGTTCGGGTGCTGCCAGGCTGCGATGAGTTGTTACCTCCAATTCGACCCGCTGGGGCCGATGAAGATGATGTGATGACCCTCAGCGCCTACGTAGGCTAGCCCCTGCTTTGGCCGAAGAGCCAGATTCGTTTGGGGATGGGGGACACCACCCCACAGACAACACCGCCAGTCGTGCCAGTCCCAAGCCATGGCAAGACCGCCGCAACACTACCGGACAGGTTGGACATCCCTATGGCACATGATCCGAACATGCATATGGCACAGGATCCGGATGACGACAACAATGACAACGGTACATTTACCAACGTCAATAAGTACTTTGCCGATCATGGGTACGATGATGAATTCTTGGGGCCTTCTACGTCTTGAGCTTGCGTTGGTTTTCCCCGAAGAGGAAGGGATGATGCAGCAGAGTAGCGTAAGTATTTCCCTCAGTTTTTGAGAACCAAGGTATCAATCCAGTAGGAGGCCACGCTCAAGTCCCTCATACCTGCACAAAAATATAGCTACTCGCAACCAACGCGATTAGGGGTTGTCAATCCCTTCACGGTCACTTACGAGAGTGAGATCTGATAGATATAATATTTTTGGTATTTTTGGTATAAAGATGCAAAGTAAAAAAGTAAAGGCAAAGTAAAAAAGCAAAGCAAGATTAAAGTGATGGAGATTGATATGATGAGAATAGACCCGGGGGCCATAGGTTTCACTAGTGGCTTCTCTCAAGAGCATAAGTATTCTATGGTGGGTGAACAAATTACTGTTGAGCAATTGACAGAATTGAGCATAATTATGAGAATATCTAGGCATGATCATGTATATAGGCATCACGTCCGTGACAAGTAGATCGAAACGATTCTGCATCTACTACTATTACTCCACTCATCGACCGCTATCCAGCATGCATCTAGAGTATTAAGTTAATAACAGAGTAAGGCCTTAAGCAAGATGACATGATGTAGAGAGATAAATTCATGCAATACGAAATAAACCCCATCTTGTTATCCTCGATGGCAACGATACAATACGTGCCTTGCTGCCCTTCTGTCACTGGGTAAGGACACCACAAGATCGAACCCAAAGCTAAGCACTTCTCCCATGGCAAGAACTACCAATCTAGTTGGCCAAACCAAACGTATAATTCGAAGAGACTTGCAAAGATAACCAATCAAACATAAAAGAATTCAGAGAAGATTCAAATATTATTCATAGATAGACTTGATCATAAACCCACAATTCATCGGTCTCAACAAACAAACCGCAAAAAGAAGATTACATCGAATAGATCTCCACAAGAGAGGGGGAGAACTCTATATTGAGATTCAAAGAGAGAGAAGAAGCCATCTAGCTAGTAACTATGGACCCGAAGGTCTGAGGTAAACTACTCACACTTCATTGGAGAGGCTAGGATGATGTAGAAGCCCTCCGTGATGACGACCCTCTTCCGGCGAAGCTCCGGAACAGGCCCCCAGTTGGGATCTCGTGGATACAGAAAGTTGCGGCGGTGGAATTAGGTTTTTGGCTCCTGTTATGATCGTTTGGGGGTACGTGTGTATATATAGGAGGAAGAAGTACGCCGGAGGAGCACCGAGGGGCCCACGAGGCAGGGGGCATGCCCTAGGGGGGCGCCCCCACCCTCGTGACCGCCTCTTTTGTTCCTTGGAGCAGGGTCCAAGTCTCCTGGATCACGTTCGGTGAGAAAATCACGTTCCCGAAGATTTTATTCCGTTTGGACTCTGTTTGATATTCCATTTCTTCGAAACACTAAAATAGGCAAAAAACAGCAATTCTAGGCTGGGCCTCCGGTTAAT
The DNA here is from genome assembly GCF_018294505.1 of Triticum aestivum. Taxonomy (NCBI): domain Eukaryota; kingdom Viridiplantae; phylum Streptophyta; class Magnoliopsida; order Poales; family Poaceae; genus Triticum; species Triticum aestivum. Next base: position 28,986,468 of record NC_057797.1, on the reverse strand, counting down.
AGGTTAGTCCCAAAAATAATATAAAGTGGAAAATAAAGCCCAATATAGTCCAAAACAGTAGATAATATAGCATGGAGCAATCAAAAATTATATATACGTTGGAGACGTATCAGGCATCCCCAAGCTTAATTCCTGCTCGTCCTCGAGTAGGTAAATGATAAAAAGAGAATTTTTGATGCGGAGTGCTACTTGGCATAATTTCAATGCAAATCTTCTTAATTGTGGTATGAATATTCATATTAGAAAGATTCAAGACAAAAGTTTATATTGACATAAAAATAATAATACTTCAAGCATACTAACAAAGCAATTATGTCTTCTCAAAATAACATGGCCAAAGAAAGTTATCCCTACAAAATAGTCTGGCTATGCTCCATCTTCACCACACAAAGTATTTAAATCATGCACAACCCCGATGACAAGCCAAGCAATTGTTTCATACTCTAACTTTTTCAAAACTTTTTCTATCTTCACGCTATACATGAGCGTGAGCCATGGATATGGCACTATAGGTGGACTAGAATGGTGGTTGTAGAGAAGACAAAAAGGAGAAGATAGTCTCACATCAACTAGGCGTATCAATGGGCTATGGAGATGCCCATCAATAGATATCAATGTGAGTGAGTAGGGATTGCCATGCAATGGATGCACTAGAGCTATAAGTATATGAAAGCTCAAAAAGAAACTAAGTGGGTGTGCATCCAACTTGCTTGCTCATGAAGACCTAGGGCAATTTGAGGAAGCCCATCATTGTAATATAGAAGCCAAGTTCTATAATGTAAAATTCCCACTAGTATGTGAAAGTGATAACATGAGAGACTCTCTACTATGAAGATCATGGTGCTACTTTGAAGCACAAGTGTGGTAAAAGGATAGTAACATTGTCCCTTCTCTCTTTTTCTCTCATATATATATATATATATATATATATATATATATTTGGGCCTTTTCTCTTTTTTATGGCCTCTTTTCTTTCCTTTTTTTATTTGGGCTTCTTTGGCCTCTTTTATTTATTTTTCGTCCGGAGTCTCATCCCGACTTATGGGGGAATCATAGTCTCCATCATCCTTTCCTCACTGGGGCAATGCTCTAATAATGATGATCATCACACTTTTATTTATTTACAACTCAATGATTACAACTCGATTCTAAGACAAAGTATGACTCTATATGGATGCCTCCGACGGTGTACCGGGATATGCAATGAATCAAGAGTGATAAGTATGAAAAATTATGAACGGTGGCTTTGCCACAAATACTATGTCAACTACATGATCATGCTAAGCAATATGACAATGATGAATGTGTCATGATGAACTAGATGGTGGAAAGTTGCATGGCAATATATCTCGGAATGGCTATGGAAATGCCATAATAGGTAGGTATGGTGGCTGTTTTGAGGAAGGTATATGGAAGGTGTATGATACCGGCGAAAGGTGCGCGGCATTAGAGAGGCTAGCAAAGGTGGAAGGGTGAGAGTGCGTATAATCCATGGACTCAACATTAGTCATAAAGAACTCATATACTTATTGCAAAAATATAGAAGTTATCAAAGCAAAGTATTACGCACATGCTCCTAGGGGGATAGATTGGTAGGAAAAGACCATCGCTCGTCCCCGACCGCCACTCATATGGAAGACAATCAATAAATAAATCATGCTCCGACTTCATCACATAACGGTTCACCATACGTGCATGCTACGGGAATCACAAACTTTAACACAAGTATTCTTTAAATTCACAACTACTCAACTAGCATGACTTTAATATTATCACCTCCATATCTCAAAACAATTATCAAGCTTCAATCTTTTTTTAGTATTCAACACACTCAAAATAAAGTTTCACAAATCTTGAATACCAAGCATATTATTATTAAGCAAATTACCATGCTATTAAGAGACTCTCAAAATAATTTAAGTGAATCATGAGAGATCAATAGTTTCTTTAAAACAA